>NW_019942767.1:354803-368703 GCF_002910315.2 Salvelinus sp. IW2-2015 | reverse complement strand
TGTTGACATGTTGCAGAGGTCCCTGGTATCGAGCCCAAGGTAGGGGCGAGGAGTGAAAGGAATACAATGTTGCATACAGACAAAAAATTGAAAGATGAAAGCATTCTTTGTATGCAGGTAAATCCAGCCTAATTAATTGACACGAGATTTCTTTATAGTGGGTTTACAGCGAATAAACTACTAATATATATTTTAATCTTAATAATGAGCTCACCACAATAGCCCAAAACCCAACAAGCGGTGTCCTCAGATTTATTAATCACACGAGCATAAACATATGGCCTCTACAACAAAACCCACATATTGAGAGATAAAATTAATCACTAACTTTTGAACCAACGTTTCATCAGATGACAGTCTTTCTACATGAACAGTGCTAGATTATACAATACATTTATGTTTTGTTCAAAAATGTGTCAATATAATTTAACCGTCAGACATATACAAAATTACCTGAGTTTTACATGTGAAATACGTCTGCGCTATTTGCAGCCAAATTGGTCCAGTAGAATACCTCTTTGGGACAGTCACGTAATTTTCTAACCAATGAGAAGACCTCATTTCAATAAACTTTAATTAATAAAAAAAATACATGTTTGTACAGACTCCAATGCCACAAGAAATACATATACTTCTCTCTAATGCAACCGCTTGTGTTATAAGATAATTTAACACACAAAAAAGAATACATACTATTTTCTGCTACAAAGCTCAGCAATTGCTATAGTATTTGTGGAGACACCGAATCCCACTGCCAATTCTCCGTCCTTTGTGGAGCCAACGATTTATCATATCACAGATAAAAGGACTGAAAAATAACATCAGTTAGAATATTCTTCTTATAGCCTTTGATAGATTCTCCTTTCTCCGACTCACCAGAAAATGTGTCTAGTTCCAGCACAGGCATTTCCGTAGGAGTTCCAACAATAAATTCTTTGGTGTTTGTTTCCATATTCGAATGGTAAGCGCTGAATTATCAATCTCATGTCGAATCTAGCACTTTGGTAGCCATGTGGAGCAGCGCCAGCAGTGCATCCTAACAAACACTGTCGTATGGCGCAAATATTGGAAACAAGAAAAATGTCTCCAACAAATTACACTCACTAAAAATGTTATGTCCGTCAGAATTAAACTGGTCAAACAGTCGTGGTGTGATAAAAACTTCACAACATCTCTCCTGAGTTATTTCCTCACTATGTAAATCCAAATAATAAGCAGTTTGCGGCGAAGATCTGAGGCACTTGTGTCCTGGATCGTGTCGAGGTGAATACCGTAACGCATTTTCAGTAGCGAACCCAATGTGGTATCGCCCTGGTGCGCAGTTGAATACTGCCAATAGGGCGGACTTCACTCTCAAAAGCTCTCATTCGGTCTCGACTATTCCGCAACGCTAGCACACCCCAGTCAGACAAATTTTCTAGTTAGTGTCCTGTGGTATAAATTTCCTTCGTGCGAACGCCAGTAATACGATGTGCGGATATCAGATTCCTATTAAATGTGAGAGATTGGAAATTTTATATAGGCAAGCTGCGCGAACTTACAGCAAGCCTCCACTTTTACAGAACTTTCACTTTCGTGTTTGGACCTTGTTTGCTGCCAACATAAGAGCAGTTCTTGTAGATCCTACACTCACCAGGATGTATAATTCCATTAACAGTTTTAGAAACTTCAGAGTGTTTTCTATCCAATAGTATATAATAATGTGCATATTGTATGATCTTTATTTTGAGCTAACAGATTCACGTGAGGTCGTGTTAATTGGCACGTTCTTTTTCGCCCAGAAGTGAAAGCACAGCGCGTGCTCCTTTTGAAGAACGAGGTGATTTTTAACAATGTTTTTTTTCTCGCTCTGGCCAACATCTTCCCATAAAGCCATCACTTCTTGGTGGAATTGATCAGCGGCCTTGAAGATTGGCTCTTTTGTTGCCTCGGCTGTAGTAATGATTTGGATACTCCTCCATTTGCGCTGTTTGTGATTTTGATGGTGGGGCCGAGATCCTCTTTCCTTGCTGGCAGGTTGGTTGTGAGATTGCTAGTACTTTCTTTCAAATTTTTAATAATGGATTTTAATGGTGCTCCCGTGGGATTTCAAAGTTTTAGAAAGGTTCCAATGCCAAAACTAGACATGGGATTGAGCTGAATGCAACAACCAAAGTCTTCAAATTAAAAAACTCCCAAGGAGCAATCATGATTTTTCTTGAAATTAATATATTGAAACCAGACGAGGTACGGGTGATATTATAGATTAAAAGTAGCTATTTTTGGATCCCTGTGCCCATATTAGATTACAAGGCCAATATTCTATCACAACAATATCTATCCTGTTAGTATCTTGTCTAAAAGTGACTTCTCATCATTTCGAGCAGTTTGTAGTCTTGGCTTATACTTTCTGACATGTACTTCACGAGACGATACAGTCAATCTAATCTACTCTCTTCTCTTCCTCAACCGTGCGAGTATGTCTTGTGTCTTCCTGTCCCAATAGGTATGATACAATCAAAAAGTATCGTTATGATTCTGCATTGAGAGTGGAGAAATCCCGGGTCGTAGGTTCTGATTGCCACTGCTGGTCTATTGCAATGACCGTTCTTGAGTCAATTGCGTCCGACCGACCATCAACCATTATAGCCTGGAATGAGTTCTCTTTTATTATCTTGCTGAAGGACTGTGTAGTGGGTAATTGCGTCGTGAACAGCTCCTTTCGGGTCTGTACAGGAAATGTGCTGTGCATATCTATTGTTGCCCCACAACACTCCACGCTCGTGCTTCGTCTACTTAGGCATAAACTATATTTGTGGGTCTCATTCTATATCCCTTCTATACTTTCTCATTCTACCTCTAGAAAAAGCCCCATACAGTGCAAGTAACCACAAATTTTTACCTTTCTCCAGTAATGTACTTGTATTTACACTTCGTACCATGCGACTGACGCTCCGAGGCCCTACAAAGCAAGTCTACATAACCATATCACTGCAAGACTTGCCACAGGGAGTCCTCCATCACATTGAGAAAGGGTTACAGATACAGGCCAGATTGTTGAAGATTTAAGATGGCAAATACCACCCAACTACATAACATTGTGTAATAGGAAAGTTAGAGGCCACAATTTCATTTCTACTGACTACAATAGAAACCACATTTAAACTGCAGTAGAAAAGAAGCTAAATAAAACATAAGCATGTGACTAGAATACTCAAAAATCATCAATGAGCGTAGACAATATCGCCATTCACACTTAATTTTCTTTAGTGTTACCTTCTGCTCTCTCCATAGCAACACTCTCATAGATCCACTTATCAGATATGTCTGAGTGGTTTGTGTCTCAGGACTCCCTTCGTTTTCAGTCCCTGGTGAGAGCACAAGTATTAAAAAAATCTACACTTATAGTGTATGTCATGACACCGGTTGTCCGCTCATCCTTCCTGCCTGTGTAACGAGCTCTAGAAATATATGTGTGTTGGTGCTTCATGGTCTTATATCGCGTCGCTTCTCCTTCTATGCGTGCAGAACGAATTT
The DNA here is from genome assembly GCF_002910315.2 of Salvelinus sp. IW2-2015. Taxonomy (NCBI): domain Eukaryota; kingdom Metazoa; phylum Chordata; class Actinopteri; order Salmoniformes; family Salmonidae; genus Salvelinus; species Salvelinus sp. IW2-2015. The sequence goes on along the minus strand of NW_019942767.1, from coordinate 365,187 downwards.
CCGTCCACTTTATCCCTGGAGACCAGTCATAGTTTACATATTAACGTGAGTGTTTTCTCTAAGGTCTCCCTCGTGTTCAGTCCCTGTGAGACAGAAGTAATCATATCAGATGTAATGTAGCCTTCCCGGTCTCCCTCGTTCAGTTCCTGTAGACGAGGAGGAATATATATTGTGTGTCTTCAGGTCTCCCTCGTTTCGCGAGTACCCATAGTGACGACACGATTGTGAACACAATAGATAAATCCATTATTGCTATTTAATGCGTCTCAGGTCTCATCCTTGCTTATCTAAAATATCTATGGTCCCTATCGTCGTAGACAGTTACTAAGATAGATTTAGCTAATGGCTGCGACTGTCTGCACGGATATTGCGTGCCATTGATACGAGTCCTGTGAAGACAGGGTACAAACATATACTAAGCTCGATTCATTCATGGCTCTCCCTCGATTTTTCTATGTCTCTCTGATTTGAGGACAAATAGTGAAATTAGTGAGCAGAAGGATTGGTAGAGCACAACATTATAGACTCTCTGGAGATCTCTGACTTCACTCGCCCTTATGTTCGTCAGGTGGGTGGTTTGCCTACTCTCACAAATAGCTATATCATTACGATGGGCTCCTGTCATATCTCATTACTCAATAGGTACACTTCAACTGTCCCGAATCTAACCTTACTCGAAAAATCCTCAAAATTTAAAGCACATTGATTATGAATTTTAAAATAGTCTTAAATCTGCCATTTATTGCATGACTATAATATTTGATCACCTACCAACCAGTAAGGCTGAATTACCGGCTCTCACCAGACCTGTTAGCGTCTCTATTCTTTAAGGGTACAGACAACGCTCCTTTATCTTGTTCACCACCAAATTACTCTGTACCTGTATTAAAACGTGCACCTGTTTGAACTCGTTACCTGTATAACAAAGACCTACACTACAGATCCACACTTTTTCCACAATTCATTCCAATGGAACCAGAGCACTTACCCAATCCTCATCCACCGACATAGCAAGATGCCGAAAGACCCATGTAGGAGCCATGTTTGGTGTGTAAGGAATGCTCTGTGCAGGGATATACGAAACTGTGGTTGCTGTAGACCTGTACAAAGGCTGATGGGCTACAGACAATAGCCAAGCAGCTTGTGAGAAGGCAACAACGGTGGCACAATTATTAGAAAATGTGGAGAAGAGTTCAAGATGGACCGGTCAATCACCCTCGGGTCTCGTGTGGTCTCCATTCAAGATCTTTCAACCTCGTGGGTGCATGCAATTACTGATCAATGAGGAATGTGAGGTCAGCCCAGAACTACACGGCAGGACCTTGGTGTCAATGACCTGAAGAGAGCTGGGACCAAAAGTCTCAAAGAAAACCATTAGTAACACACTACGCCGTCATGGGATTAAAACTCCTGCAGCAGCACACAAGGATCCCATCCCTAGCGCAACAAGCTCAGCGCATTGTCCAGGCCACCGTGACTGAACGATTTGGCCATTATTTGGAAAGCCATTCTATATAGGGAAGTGATGAGCAAAGCTTCCATGTAGGGAGCACAAATGCGCAAGAAGGTCATTGTTGGTCTGATGAGAAACAGGAAATAGAGCTTCTTATCCACTCTAAACTCCAACTCGTCCGCCATAGTCTCTAGATTGCTGAAGTAGAAGGATGAGTACAACCCCAAGAACAACTCAACGCATTCATCCAACGTTGAAGCAATGGGAAGACGGTGGAAACATCATGTCTTTGGGGATGCTTTTCTGCAAGGGACAGGACGACTGCACCAGTATTGAGGGGAGGAATGGATGGGGCCAGTATTCTCGAGATCGCATCTTGGACCACAACAACCCTCCTTCCCTCAGTCAAGAATCACTTGAAAAGATGGGCTGGTCGTGGGCTGGTGTTTTTCTCTGCCAAATTCCACATCGACGCCGACCCGCCTAAACACACAAGTCCTAGGGTACAAAGTGATGTGGTTTCATCCTAAAAGAGGAAGTCATATCTCCTGATAATGATCTGTGATGTGGCCTAGCCAACGCATATCCCAGGAATCGTCGAAACACAATTTTCAGAAAAATCTTTGGTATTGCACGGCACACTCTGAAGAGTGTGCGACAAATCACTCTAGTAAGCACTAGGGCTAGTTGTAGATAGCTAGCCCTGTAATAACACCTTGACTAAGCTTTTTCTCTATAATGTAGAGCAGGTAAGGTTGTGTATTGGAAAGGAGTGGGCTTCAACATAATTTCCAACTGCTACAAGATGTTGTGTTACATGTTTAACCCGGCTTTGATAATCTTAATGTAGACTATTCCAAGGTAATATGCTTCCTTCGTTAGGTATAGTATCTACACTGTGTGAGTATTTTGCAAATAAACGTGAGATAATGGTATGTCTGTAGCCATTAAATTTGACCTTCTAAAGTTTCATGTCTGCTTTTCTGATTTACATTTCGAAACCAATACTAATAGTAATTGAGTCAGTGTCCTTAATGATTAAAATGTACCACAAATTAATTACTTAATCGATAATCATATGTTTAACTCTAATATGTTCGACATATAAGTTTCTTGTCAAAAGAATGAGTTTTGTTTTATTGAACTAAAGCTGCGAGGGTTCTACTCACAGTTGAACGCAGATTTACAGAACAATGTAAGGTGTTACCAAAGTGTGAAAGGTTTATTTCTTGCACCTGTACATGGATTAAAATATGTGATTGTGACATAGAAAAACTCTCTACCATACGTCTTTATAGCTTTAAAGTAAGCGTTATTGAAAAAGCGTCTGTGCAAATGACCACTACTCCTTGTGTGAGCAAGATTTAAGATTTACAAAATTGTACTCATATAGTACCGTATGTTCTCCTCGAACATTGGATACATCCTCTAGGTCGTATTAAACTATGTGCTTAAACATTGTCTTATATGATTCGTCTTAACCCTCGTTCTTGAGTACACACTGTGAATACACAAGCATCCAAATTGATGGTAGTATTTTTGTCGATAAACAGAGTCTCTCTATCTGAACTCCAATGGATCCCATATTGTTGGGTACCGTTCGTTGTGCACATTCACGAATTGTTAGAGGAAATGACAGTAATATTATGAGCTCTTTCAGGGTCGTTTCACTAACTCGTGTTATTCCACTGTTACTGTGTTGAGTTACCAGCTCATATAGAAATATGATCTATTGCTTATATATATAAACTCTTTATGATTTTTTCTGTCACTATGTGAATTTGTGTTCGTTACAAGTTCGCCTGCATCTCCTCCGTTCATAGTCCCTGCTGAGACGAGAGGACCTGCCTAGATATCCGGTTGTTGCTACTCTATGGCTGGTGGAGAGACTGGTATTCCTCTCGATTCGCTGCCCTCGTTTCCAGTCCCTGTGTACATAATGACTATGATGTATTGTCGGAAGACTTCCATACTGTGTCACAACTCACAACTCATCTGGCCACGCGCGGACGTCGCTGAGGTCCAGATGAAATACGAGTGTGTGTGTTGTGGCCAGGTGTAGCTCGACGCATATGGCGCGTGTACGCTCGTGCGATGCCCTGTGTTGAGGTGTTAGGCGATGAGTAAGGCAGAAGCCGCCCTTTCACATGTCATACCCAACTACCCAGAGGTGCCCTGAGCCGGTCCAGCTTCTCTCACGTGCTGTCCCCGTTCTTCCTCTCCCGCATCACACGTTCAGTAGATCCTCAGAGACACTGAACCATTGAGTCTGAACAACGAGGATTGATTCCACCTGCCACAACAGAACACAACCTCATAGTTGGACATTGTGGGGTCTACAACCTTCTAGTTAACACGTATGTGCTGTTGTCATCTGTAAGAAGACACAGAACAGGCATCCTCAGTCACAGATCGGATCCAGATATCTAGCCAGCGCTCCACAGATCCCTTTCTCTCTCATCAGACTCCATTGCTACGTTGGAAGCTACGTGTGCCACAGGCGTACTCTAGGTAAGAGATAAGACCCCATTCCTGGATCTACGCTCGGCTTATAGATTAGGCCGAGATACATCACACCTGATTCAATCCATGTTTTCTGGGAGGTAAACTAAGAGTCATGTACGTTCTATGTGAGGCTTTCAGAGCACATTCAGAGTTACAGGGACAACACGCATACGTATATGTTCAGTCCTGCAGGGGAGAAAATGCCGTCCTTAAGATTTACGTTAGATCTTCACATTTTAAATCAGTGTTTCGTTGTCCATAACGAAGATTACCTTATAAGGAAGCTGTGACTTTTTGAATGGTGTCGTAGTGTGTGCGTGTGCGTCGTGAGAACAGATGTGCAGGTCTGGTCCTGCTGTTGCTCGTCGCGTTTCAGGGCTGTGTGGTGTTATCGTGTTCTAATTCCTGGTGGTGTGTAGTGAGTGGTGGTTCAAAGGAATGTGCGTCGTTGGAGCCTGGGTCTTAAGCCTCTTCCTCCTCCTTTTTCCAATCCCTCCTGACCTCATGGTTACCCCACCTTAGATTGAGTCATGGATCTGAAGGAGAGATACACACGGTCACACACACACGACACACACAACACATTGAGCCACGCGACTCAACCCAACACGACACACACACGCACACGGCACGGTAACCGCCACTAGACGCGACTACAACGTACACACAAAGCACCACACACCTCCCCAACAACATCAAACATCACCAGGGAAACAATGGGCCTCAACAGTTGCGAGGTCATAGGAGGTGAATCGTGACATAAACAGATACCTATACCGCAGTATAGGGTAAGCGTAAAACTGTTTAAAATGTGAGTCAACGTATCAAAGAGCATTTCCGTGCAGGGATGAAACATATAGTATGGGTGGTGCTTCTGGCGGTCTTGTCCCTTAGACTGCCTCTTCTATTTAGAGGTAAAGTATTGTCATTGGGTTAAACCACCCGTGGCGAGGAGAAATGTCCAAACTTTGAAGGTGACCTGTTAACGCCATTGAGACGGCCACTGTTCACTTGTGACTATGAGCCAATACGCAGTACCTTGCCGTTGCCACAGACAGGACCACAGGTGGGAAGGTGCTTTGAGCTCAATGAGAATGTGAAGCCCGAAGCTATTGAGTGGTGTAAAGTCATGTACCAACTGCTATGTGTACCACCACAAGGGGGAAGACAACCGCTTCAGCTGGAACAATCACAGGTGTGTAAGAATGATCAAACATTGCGCTTCTTATCATGAAGTGCTATCGTGCAGCTCCTGTAGAAGAAGCAGGAGCAACGCATGGAGTGGTCCAGCCTGCAAGGAACAGGAGGAGGCAAAGCAACCACTGAGCGAGCTGCCCTCAGTGTGAGAAAAAGGTTCCACACCCAGCACATCTGAAGAGGCACCTGAAGGGTCCACACATGAGAAAGGCCATTCGCCTTCTTGAGGTTTTCTCAGGAGGAGCTACCTCAGGATAACACCAGCAGGAGCAACAACACCATTATACTTCCATAACGATATGAAAACGGTCGCCATTTCCCTCGCTCAGCGGGCTTACGAGAGAGTGCCATACTTCTACTGATAACCCCCTTTAGTTGCCTTAGAGGGTTCCAGCCAATTATGCACAATTTGCTACGCCCATGTTAAATTAAGGGTGTTGGCGTGTTGTTTCCATAACGAGTGAACACCTGACTCCCCAACCCTTCACTTTCTCCTGCCATTAGCTTTACGAGACTTACACGCGCATATGCGCGAGCACGCACACACACACACACACTCTTTCTCTGGACTAGCACGGTCCCGCCCTGCCATAGGAGTGACAGTATGGAAGTCTTCCGACAATACATCATAGTCATTACTGTCACACAGGGACTGAACGAGGGAGCGATGAGACACACATATATATTACTGTCTCACAGGGACTGAACGAGGGAGCGATGAGACACACATATATATTACTGTTCTCAACAGGGACTGAACGAAGGGAGACCTGAGACATAATATATTACTGTCTCACAGGGACTAACGAGGGAGACCTGAGACATACACATTACTGTCTCACAGGGACTGAACGAGGAGCGATGAGACACACATATACAGTGGGGAGAGAACAAGTATTTGATACACTGCCGATTTTTGCAGGTTTTCCTACTTACAAAGCATGTAGAAGGGTCTGTCATTTATCATAGGTACACTTCAACTGTGAGAGACGGAATCTAAAACAAAAATCCAGAAAATCACATTGTAATGATTTTTAAGTAATTAATTTGCATTTTATTGCATGACATAAGTATTGATACATCAGAAAAAGCAGAACTGAATAATTTGGTACAGAAACCTTAGTTTGCAATTACAGAGATCATACGTTTCCCTGTAGTTCTTGACCAGGTTTGCACACACTGCAGCAGGGATTTTGGCCCACTCCTCCATACAGACCTTCTCCAGATCCTTCAGGTTTCGGGGCTGTCGCTGGGCAAATATGGACTTTCGCTCCCTCCAAAGATTTTCTATATGGGTTCAGGTCTGGAACTGGCTAGGCCACTCCAGGACCTTGAGATGCTTCTTACGGAGCCACTCCTTAGTTGCCCTGGCTGTGTGTTTCGGGTCGTTGTCATGCTGGAAGACCCAGCCACGACCCATCTTCAATGCCTCTTACTGAGGGAAGGAGGTTGTTGGTCAAGATCTCGCGATACATGGCCCCATCCATCCTCCCCTCAAACGGTGCAGTCGTCCTGCCCCTTTGCAGAAAGACGATCCCCAAAAGAATGATGTTTCCACTCCATGCTTCACGGTTGGGATGGTGTTCTTGGGGTTGTACTCATCCTTCTATTCCTCCAAACACGGCGAGTGGAGTTTAGAGCAAAAAGCTCTATTTTTGTCTCATCAGACCACATGACCTTCTCCCATTCCTCCTCTGGATCATCCAGATGGTCATGGCAAACTTCAGACGGGCCTGGACATGCGCTGGCTTGAGCAGGGGGACCTTGTGTGCGCTGCAGGATTTTAATCCATGACGCGCGTAGTGTGTTACTAATGGTTTTCTTGAGACTGTGGTCCCAGCTCTCTTCAGGTCATTGACCAGGTCCTGCCGTGTAGTTCTGGGCTGATCCCTCACATTCCTCATGATCATTGATGCCCCACGAGGTGAATCTTGCATGGAGCCCCAGAACCGAGGGTATTGACCGTCATCTGGAACTTCTTCCAATTTCTAATAATTGTGCCACATAGTTTGTTAGCACTTCTCACCAAGTGCCTTGCTATTGGTCCTGTAGCCCATCCCCAAGCCTCTTGTACAGGTCTACAATTTATCCCTGTTTCCTTACACAGACTCTCTGGTCTTGGCAGTTGGTGGAGAGGTTGGAGTCTGTTTTGATTGAGTGTGATGGACAGGTGTCCTTTTATACAATGTAACGAGTTCAATACAGGTGCCGTTAATTAAACCAGGTAATGAGTGAGGAGAAAACAGGAGGGCTTCTTAAAGAAGAGAAAAAAACTTTAACAGGTCTGGAGAGGCCGGAAAATTCTTTACTGTGTTGGTAGAGTGAAATCAAAATAATTACTATATGCATGCTCAATCAATAATAATGGCAATAATATCTTAATTATCTTAAAAAATCATACCAATTTGTGTATTTTTTCTGGATTTTTTGTTTTTAGATTCCTCTCTCACCAGTTGAAGTAATGTACCTATTGATAAAAATGACAGAACCTCTACATGCTTTGTAAGTAGGAAAACCATGGCAAAATCGGCGTGTATCAAATACTTGTTCTCCCCACCTGTATATTACTGTCTCACCAGGACTGAACGAGGGAGACTGAGAACACACATAGTATATATGATAGTACTTGTCTCACAGAGGATCTGAACGAGGGAGACTGAGACAAATATATATTATGATCACACGAGGAACATAAACTGAACACTGCAGAGGTGAGGACCTGAGAATACAGTATATATTACTGTCTCACAGCGACGAAAGAGGAGGGATCCTAGAGACACAATATATATCCTGTCCACAGGAACTTGAAACGAGGCGAGACTGAGACATAACATATATATATTCTGTTCTCAAAAATAGAAAAACCCCTAACAGCAGTCACTAAACAAAAAAAAATGGGTGTGTGTGGGGCGAGGGGGCGCGGGGGTGGAGGGGATTGGCGGGGGGGGAGGGGGGGGCACTGAACGAATGGGACGGAGGAGGGACCTGAACACAACATAATATAATTACTGTCTCACAAGGGACTGAACGAGGGAGACCGTGAGACACAATATATGATTACTGTCTCACAGAACTCTAATGAGGAGAGACCTGAGACATTGTGTGTGTGTGTGTGTGTGTGTGTGTGTGTGTGTGTGTGTGTGTGTGTGTGTGTGTGTGTGTGTGTGTGTGTGTGTGTGTGTGTGTGTGCGTGCGTGTGTGTGTGTGACATTATCTTGATGACGTTACATTCAGACCACGGTGACGAGCGTTCTGTCCCACAGTAAACAGTTAACCGTTTGGTTAACTCCTCGAGGACTAATTATATTGTCTAATTAAAGTAATCACAGGTTAGAGATGTCATATCGCGTGGCCGCCGCTCTAACACTGATTAGCTCTATTGTATCTCCACTGTGCATCTCTAGGGCTCCCTGCAACCTGCCCAACGCGTTTCAAGAATACATTATATCAGTCTAGCAATCACACACACGGCAAGCCATGCCCTGAATATTGATGAAGTCCACTTTTAACAAGTGGCTACAAAAAACGTTTTTCTTTTTTTCTTGATTGACTTAAATTTGATTTCTGAAATATCAACCAGAGACTTTAGAAGGAGCTGAGGTGACATGAGGGTAGCRCGTGTCTCTGAGTAATCTGTACGACCACTGCATGTGTCGTGTTTTACATAGACATTGTAAACAAGCTGACATGATCAGGTTACCTGATGAACGGTGATGATATACCCTAGGATTAGGATCCCCATTAGCTGTTTCACTTCCTGGGGTCCACGGATGACATGATCCACCTGACACAACCTCGCCGTTTCCAGTATCAAAGCCTGTTCATTTCCTCCTCATCCCTGATACCCCATGACCCCAACCTGCAGGGGAAGTGTTGGGTTGGGGCGGCCCGGCCGGGGGAGGGAGGGAGGGGGAGGGATGGAGAAGGTGGGGATATCAAGCACCCCCCCACCCTACCGCCAGACGTAAATATTTACTCACAGAACAGTTTTAGTTGAACACAAAGCTGGAGCTAACACAGTCATGTGTCTCACCCAGTGTATGGGCCCTGGCTAGGTCTGTTTACCATGCAGAGTAGAGTAGAGTACAGTACAGTACAGTACAGTACAGTACAGTACAGTACAGTACAGTACAGTACAGTAGCTTAGAGTAGAGTAGAGTGGAGTGGAGTGGAGTAGAGTAGGGTAGAGTCGAGTCGAGTAGAGAAGAATATAGTAGGGAAGAATACAGTAGAGTAGAATACAGTAGGGTAGAGTAGAATAGAGTAGACTAGAGTAGAATACAGTACTGTAGAATACAGTAGAGTACCGTAGAATACATTCCAGTAGAATACAGTACAGTAGAATTCCGTAGAGATTTTTAGAATACGGTGCGGCAGAGTATTTGAATTTGGCAAGGCAGCAGCTACTCTTCCTGGGGTCTGGCAAAATAAAGGCTGTATTACAATTTTAAAAACATTACAACACATYCATAACAGATTTCACAACACACCTCAGGCTCATACTCCACTACCACATATTTACAACACAAAAGAGTAGAATACAGTAGAGTAGAATACAGTAGAGTAGAATACAGTTGAGTAGAATACAGTGGAGTAGAATACAGTGGAGTAGAATACAGTGGAGTAGAATACAGTAGAGAAAATAACAGTAGATTAGAGTAGAACACAGTGGAGTAGAATACAGTAGAGTAGAATACAGTAGAAAATAGTAGAGTAGAACACAGCAGAGTAGAATACAGTACAGTATAATACAGTAGAGTAGAATACAGTAGAGTACAGTAGAATACAGTAGAGTATAATACAGTAGAGGTTAATACAGTAGAGTAGAGTATAATACAGTAGAGTAGAAAACAGCAGAGTAGAGTACAATACAGTAGAGTACAATACAGTAGAGTATAATACAGCAGAGTGAAGTAGAATACAGTAGAGTAGAACACAGTAGAGTAAAGTTCAACTCTGCTGTAGTGTTCCTAACTCTACTGTATTTATCTACTGTAACTGTATTCTAACTCTACTTTTGCTGTATTCTATACTCTACTTGTATTCTACTCGCTACCTCTGCTGTATTCTACTCTACTGTATTCAACTCTGCTGTATTCTACTCTACTGTATTCTACTGTACTGTACTGTACTAGCTCTACTGTATTCAATCTGTGTATTCCTTATCTACTCTACTTGTAGGTTGCTTGACTACTCGTCGATCTAATTACTATTCTACTCTGACTGTAG
>NW_019942767.1:352661-354223 GCF_002910315.2 Salvelinus sp. IW2-2015 | reverse complement strand
ACTGTATTCTACCCTACTGTATTCTACTCTACTGTATTCTACTCTACTCTACTGTATTATTCTCGACTCTATTGTACTCTACTCTATTGTACTCTACTGTATCTACTCTACTGTATTCTACTTACTGCTATTCTACTCTACTGTATTATTCTCTTACTCTATTGTACTCTACTCTATTGTAACTCTACTGTTTTCTACTCTACTGTATTATTCTCGACTCTATTGTACTCTACTCTATTGTACTCTACTGTATTCTACTCTACTGTATTCTACTCTACTGTATTCTACTCTACTGTATTCTACTGTACTGTATTATTCTCTATCTATTGTACTCTACTCTATTGTACTCTACTGTAATTCTACTCTACTGTATTCTACTCTACTCTACTGTATTATCCTCGACTCTATTGTTTTTACTCTACTCTATTATACTCTACTGTATTCTACTCTACTGTATTCTACTCTGCTGTATTCTACTCTACTGTATTCAACTCTGCTGTATTCTACTCTACTGTATTCTACTCTACTGTATTCTACTGTACTGTATTCTACTCTACTCTGCTGTATTCTAATCTACTCTACTGTATTCTACCTACTGTATTCTAATCTACTGTATTCTACTCTACTGTATTATTTTCTACTCTATTGTACTCTACTGTATTCTACTCTACTGTATTCTACTCTAGTCTACTTGTATTATTCTCTACTGTATTCTACCTCTACTGTATTCTATACTCTACTCTGCTGTATTATATCTACGAATACAGTAGAGTAGAATACAGTACAGTAGAATACAGTAGAGTAGAATACAGCAGAGTTGAATACAGTAGAGTAGAATACAGCAGAGTAGAGTTGAAWACAGTAGAGTAGAATACAGCAGAGTAGAATACAGTAGAGGTAGAGTAGAATACAGCAGAGTAGAATAGAGTAGAGTAGAATATAGTAGAGTAGAATACAGTAGAGAATAATACAGCAGAGTAGAGTAGAATACAGTGGAATAGAGTAGAATACAGTAGAGTAGAATACAGTAGAGTAGAATASAGTAGAGAATAATACAGTACAGTAGAGTATAATACAGTAGAGTAGCATACAGTAGAGTATAGTAGAATACAGTAGAGTAGAATACCGTAGAGTAGATTACAGAAGAGTTGAGTAGAATACAGTCGAATAGAATACAGAAGAGTAGAGTAGAATACAGTAGAGTAGAATACAGCAGAGTATATTAGAATGCAGTAGAGAATAATTCAGTAGAGTAGAATACAGTAGAGAAAAATACATTAGAGTAGAGTAGAATAGAGTAGAGTAGAATACAGTAGAGTAGAATACAGCAGAGTAGAATACAGTAGAGTAGAAACCAGTAGAGAATAATACAATAGAGTAGAGTAGAATACAGTAGAGTAGAATACAGTAGAGTAGAGTAKAATACAGTAGAGTAGAAAACAGCAGAGTATAGTACAATATAGTAGAGTACAATACAGTAGAGTAGAATACAGCAGAGTGAAGTATAATACAGTAGAGTAGAATACAGTAGAGTAGAATACAGTAGAGAATAATACAGTAGA
>NW_019942767.1:341196-349578 GCF_002910315.2 Salvelinus sp. IW2-2015 | reverse complement strand
ACAAACCCTGACCCTCAACCTATGGAAAATTGATTTGTGGGCAGAACTGAAAAAGCATGTGCGAGCAAGGAGGCCTACAAACCTGACTCAGTTACACCAGCTCTGTCAGGACGAATGGGACAAAATTCAACCAATTTATTGTGGGAAGCTTGTGGAAGGCTACCCAAAACGTTTGACCCACGTTAAACATTTTAAAGGCAATGCTACCAAATACTAATTGAGTGTATGTAAACTTCTGACCCACTGGGAATGTGATGAAAGAAATAAAAGCTGAAATAAAATCATTCTCTCTACTATTATTCTGACATTTCACATTCTTAAAATAAAGTGGTGATCCTATCTGACCTAAGACAGGGAAAAAAGGATAAAGCCTCTCCCTGAAATACTATTCTTTGTTTACAGCTGTAGGGGAGATATTCAATAACACTGTTTTTATTTTTGTGTTTCAATATAGTAAGTAACAGAAAACAAAATGTCAACTGTTCCATTTAATTTTGGGTCAAGCTAAAATGTCAATTTTTCTGAGTAAGAAAATGAGATAGATCAAGGACATAGTAAGGATGTAAGACATGTTTTTAATGGATAAAAAAAAGCCAGAATAAAAGTGAATTTTCAGTTCTTCTGTAAAAGACCTCCCATTGTTGAGGAGAAATGGACTTCTGTATGTTTTGGGGAAACCATTTTTTGTTGATGTAATAAGTTGAATGTAAATGATTTTTGATTTAATGTGTTAGCTTTTTATGTCTATTTAAGGACACATTTGTTTTTTAATTTCTTTAAAAGGCAGTGCGCCAATATTTGTGTTAACCTTTCTAGCCCAGGGGATCCGCTAGCGGAACACCCACAACATTCCGCTGAAAAGGCAGCGCGCGAAATTCAAAAATATTTTTTTGAAATATGTAACTTTCGCACATTAACAAGTCCAATACAGCAAATGAAAGATAAACATCTTGTTAATCTACCCATCGTGTCCGATTTTTTACATGTTTTACAGCGAAAACACAACCAATATTTATGTTAGATCACCACCAAATCCAAAACACACACATCAATTTTTCCCAGCCAAAGATAGTCACACAAAAGCAGAAATAGAGATAAAATGAATCACTAACCTTTGATAATCTTCATCAGATGACACTCATAGGACATCATGTTTCACAATACATTTATGTTTTGTTCGATAATGTGCATATTTATATCCACAAATCTCGGTTTACATTGGCGCCATGTTCAGAAATGCCTCCAAAATATCCGGAGTAATTACAGAGAGCCACGTCAAATAACAGAAATACTCATCATAAACTTTGATGAAAGATACATGTTTTACGTTATAATAAGATACACTGGTGCTCTGATGCTAATCCGCTGTGTCAGCATTTTTTTTAAAACTTTAGGAAAAAAAGCATACCTGTCACGCTCGTCGTTAGTGGAAGAGAGGAGGACAACTTGCACGCGTGGTACGGTTTCCATATTTATTGAATACTTAACAACACGAAACAAAACAATAAACAGAAAAATGAAACTAACGACGCTACAGACCTGAACATGTGAACATAGAGACAATGAACGCAACGAACAGGAACAATCACCCACAAACAACCAGTGAGAACAAGCCTACCTAAATATGGTCCCAACTCAGAGGAAACGTAAACACCTGCCCCTGATTGAGCCATATATCAGGCTAGTTGACAACCCTAAACCAAACATAGAAACACATACATAGAATGCCCACCCAGCTCACGTCCTGACCAACTTAAACAAGACTAAACAAAGGAATAAGGTCAGGAACGTGACATACCATGCAATAATCTGAGGACGGGCTCAGAAATACACAACATTTTCTCCCATGTTGGAAGTCGACAGAAATATCGAATTACATATCATAAATTCCCTTACTTTGATGATCTTTCATCAGAATGCAGTGGCAAGATCCTAGTTCCCACATTAAATTGTTCTCTGTTCGATAATATCCTTACTAGTGTCCAATTAGCTATTTTTGCTAGCACTTTTAGTTCACATGTCCAAACCGCTGGCGCCGGTCCAGGCGAACTCGACGAAAACTTCAAAAAGTGATATTCCAGTCGATAAACTAGTCAAATTAAGTAGAGAATCAATCTTTCAGGATGTTGTTATCATATATATCCAAATAACGTTCCAACCGGAGCAGTTCTTCATGTCTGTATAAGTAATGGAACACATGGCAAATCATGACTAGCCCACGTGACCAGGAACTGGCTTCTGCCAGACCACTGACTCAAATAGCTGCCTTCCGGCCCCACATCACACTAGAGGCTTCATTCACGTTCTACAGACTGTTGACATCTAGTGGAAGGCGTAGGAGTGCAAACAGATCCATATATTACAGGGAATTGAATAGGCGATGACTTTAACATCGACCCTTCTCAGAATTCTCACTTCTGTTTGGAAGTTTGCCTGCATTATGAGTTCTGTTATACTCACAGACATAATTCAAACAGTTTTAAAACTTCAGAGTGTTTTCATCCAATTAATTAATTATATGCATATATTAGCATCTGGGACAGAGTAGGAGGAGTTCCTATGGGCAAGCGATTTATAAAAACTCAACTCTCTCTCTCTTGCTCCCTCCCCTCTCACTCTCTCTTCCCTTTCTCTCTCTGTCCCTCCCCCTTTCTCTCTCTCTCTCTTCTCTTTCTCATCACTCTCTCTTTCTGTCCTTCCCCCTTTCTCTCTCTTTCTCTCTCCCACCCCCTCTCTCTCTCACTCCCTTCTCTCTCTCTCTACGCCTCTCTCTTCTCTCCTCCTCTCTCTCTCTCCCCCCTCTCTCCTCTCCTCCTACATCTCTCGCTCTTTCTCTGTCCCCTTTCTCTCTCTCTCTCTCTCCTCTCTCCTCTCTCTGTTTTTTTTTCTTTCTCTCTCTTCTCTCCCTCTCTCCACCTCTCTCTCTCCCTCTCTGTCATGTTGGAGGTGTCAGAAGCATGCTGTGTTTTAATGAGAGATTTAGGCTTCCTCCTTGTTCTTGTACATAGTGAGTATAGTATACTAGTCTCTAATGGGGCTCCCTGGGAATGAGCGAAGTGGCATGACAAGCAGATTACAGAGTACGCAGCTCAGGGACCTATTTCACCCTCACCGACACACTGCATCCACTCCACATCAAAGTTGTGGGCCATTTAATGATGCATCTCTGGTGAGAGGAGAGAGAGCTATCATTGATGACATAATGTCCTGAGCAAAAGCCAGATTGGATTTTTAACATATTACTGCACAACAAGACCACATTCTCCTCCACACTCTAACTGACAAACAAGTACACCAAAAAAGCACAATCTACTCGTTTTGTAGACTTCAAGAAAGCATTTGATTCAATTTGCACAAAGATTGTTGTTTAAAATAAACGAATAGAAAATCGTTATCGGAGGGAAAAAATACGATGTTATTAAATCAATGTAGACAAAAAAAAACACATTTGCAGTTAAAATTGGCAACAAGCAAACAGACTTATTCTCTCTGAGTGAAACAGGGCTGCCCAATAAGTCCAACACTATTTAACATCTCATAATGAATTGGCCAAAACAGTAAGAAGAATTGCAGCATCTGGTCTCACCTACAACACTGAAATCAAGACACCTGGTTTCACTGTACACAACACTGAATCAAGACACCTGGTCTCACCCTACAACACACTGAAATCCAAGACACCTGGTCTCACCCTACACAAACTGAAATCAAGACACTGGTCGTCACCCTACACAACACTGAAACAAGACACCTGGTCTCACCCTACACAACACTGAAATCAAGACACCTGGTATCACCTACACAACACTGAAATCTGCAAGCACCTGGTCTCACTCTACACAACACTGATCAAGACACCTGGTATCACCCTACACAACACTGAAATCAAGACACCTGGTCTCACTGCTACACAACACTGAAATTAAGGCACCTGGTCTCACCCTACACAACACTGAAATCAAGACACCTGGTATCAACCTACACAAACACTAAAACAAAGACCTGGTCTCACCCTAAACAACACTGAAATCCAAGACACCTGATCACCCTACACAACACTGAATCGACACTGGTCCACCCTACACAACACTGAAATCAAGACACCTGGTCTCACCCTACAAGTCTCTGCTGAACGCAGATGACCTGGTGCTGCTGTCTCCCACTAAGATACTAGATCATCTGACAGTTCTGTCAGACTGGCTCTGGCCGTTAACCAAGGTTCTGTCAGACCGGGCCGGCCATTAACCACAGGTTCTGTCAGACCTGGGCCTGACCGTTAACCACAGGTTCTGTCGACCTGGGCTCTGGTCGTTACCACAGGTCTGTCAGACCTGGGCCCTGACCGTTAACCACAGGTTTTGTCAGACCTGGGCCTGACCATTAACCACAGGTTCTGTCAGACCTGGCTCTGGCGTTACCACAGGTTCGTCAGACTGGGCCCTGACCGTTAACCACAGGTTCTGTCAGACCTGGGCCGTGACCATTAACCACAGGTTCTGTCAGACAGACCGTGTTAAGGCTCTGGCCTTAACCACAGGTTCTGTCAGACCTGGGCCCTGACGTTACCACAGGTTCTGTCAGACCTGGCTGACTCTAACCACGTCTGTCAGACCTGGGCTCTGGCCGTTCCACAGGTTTGTCAGACCTGGGCTTGGCCGTAACCACAGGTTCGTCAGACCTGGGCCCTGACCATTAACCACAGGTTCTGTCAGACCTGGGCTCTGGCGTTAACCACAGGTTCTGTCAGCCTGGGCCTGACCGTTAACCACAGGTTCTGTCAGACCTGGGCCCTGACATTAACCTTGAATATAATGATATTCAAAAGAGTCGGAAAATCAGGATGACAAATATAATTCTATTTGGACACAGTTCTATAGGAACAGACTAAAAACTACACATATCTAGGACTAAATATCAGCAACACAGGTAGCTTTCCACATGGTGTGAATGAGCTGAGAGACAAAGCAAGAAGAGCTTTCTATCCATCTAAAAGGACATTAAAAATCAAAATGTTGAATCAATTTTAGAACAATTGCTCTAATATGGCAGCGAAGTATGGGATGCAAATCTCTAATAATGAATTTACCAATGGGACAAACATCCAATTAAAATACTGCATGCAGCGTTTTGCAAGACTGTATGCAAGTACAAAGACAACCTCCAAATAACGATGTAGAACGAATTGGGCCAAATTCCCTCCTCATTCATATAGAAAAAAATCTAATTTTACAGCCATATAAAACATCACCACAGCTCTAAATGTCAAGAGATGAAACAAGGAAGAAGAGTCCCCTCAGGCCAGCTTTCTGAGGCTCAGTTCACTAACCAAGACCAACCCCATAGGCCTCAGGACAAGCAGTCAGCCAGCTGGTTATTGAGGCTCAGTTACAACCAAACCAACACCGAGCCTGCAGGACAGCAGTCAGCCAGCTGGTTTGAGGCTCAGTTCACACCCAAACCACCCATAGAGCCTCAGGACAGCAGTCAGCCAGCTGGTCTGAGGCTCAGTTCACGAACCAAACCAACCCCATAGAGCCTCAGGACAGCAGTCAGCCAGCTGGTTCTGAGGCTCAGTTCACTAACCCAAACCAACACTGTAGAGCCTCAGGACAGCACTCAGCAAATCTGGCCTAAAAAAATCATCACAAATCAAAAAAGATAAATATATATTAAAAAAAAAGATAATATAAAAACACCACAAAAAAATCAAAGTAGACTTCAATGCTATTTGTCTCTAAACAGACAGTACATGGTGGCAGACTATCTGACTACTGTGACTGATAGAAAACTGAGGAAAACACTGACTAGGTAGTCTGGCTATATAGTGAGCACAGTCTGGCTATAGAGACCGGTCATCACAGACAAACCTGGCTGCCCAGAGAGGACAATCTGGCTGTCCAGAGAGGACAGTCTGGCTATAGAGACCAGTCGTCACAGACAAACCTGGCTGCCCAGAGAGAACAATCTGGCTGCCCAGAGAGGACAGTCTGGCTATAGAGACCGGTCGTCACAGACAAACCTGGCTGCCCAGAGAGGACAGTCTGGCTGCCCAGAGAGGACAGTCTGGCTATAGAGACCGGTTGTCACAGACAAACCTGGATGCCCAGAGGACAGTCTGGCTATAGAGACCGGTCGTCACAGACCAACTTGGCTGCCCAGAGAGGACAGTCTGGCTATAGAGACCAGTCGTCACAGACAAACCTGGCTGCCCAGAGAGGACAGGCTGTGCTCACTCTGCTCCAGGGGAGAGGTAGAGACAGAATTGCATTTCCTATTACACTGTGACAAATACTCAGACCTAAGAGAATATTTTGGGAAATAATTTATTTAGAATTTATCATTCAATAAAATAGACTTTGAAACTATAAAAGATGAAGAAAATATCATATGGGTGAAAAGCCAAATATGTATCCTCCTGCCACAACCTGATGGACAGCCTGTGAAAAGTGCAATGTAATGTCAATAATATTTCCCGTTTTGTTTTGTCTTTCATACCATGTCATGTGTCTTCTCAGTCATGTTGAGACTGGTCTACAGTCGTGGACAAAAGTTTTGAGAATGACACAAATATAAATTTTCACAAAGTCTGCTGTCTCAGTTTGTATGATGGCAATTTGCATGTACTCCAGAATGTTATGAAGAGTGATCAGATGAATTGCAATTAATTGAAAGTCCCTCTTTGTCATGCAAATGAACTGAATCCCCCAAAAACATTTCCACTGCATTTCAGCCATACCACAAAAGGACCAGCTGACATCATGTCAGGGATTCTCTCGTTAACACAGGTGTGAGTGTTGACGAGGACAAGGCTGGAGATCACTCTGTTATAATGATTGAGTTCGAATAACAGAATAGAAGCTTCAAAAGGAGGGTGGTGCTTGGAATCATTGTTCTTCCTCTGTCAAACATGGTTACCTGCAAGGAAACACGTGCCGTTAACATTGCTTTGCACAAAAATGGCTTCACAGGCAAGGATATTGCTGCCAGTAAGATTGCACCTAAATCAACCATTTATCGGATCATCAAGAACTTCTCCTAAAGTTGATTCAGCTGTGGGATCGGGGCACCACCAGTACAGAGCTTGCTCAGGAATGGCAGCAGGCAGGTGTGAGTGCATCTGCACGCACAGTGAGGCGAAGACTTTTGGAGGATAGCCTGGTGTCAAGAAGGGCAGCAAAGAAGCCACTTCTCTCCAGGAAAAACATCAGGGACAGACTGATATTCTGCAAAAGGTACAGGGATTGGACTGCTGAGGACTGGGGTAAAGTAATTTTCTCTGATGAATCCCGTTTACGATTGTTTGGGGCATCCGGAAAAAAGCTTGTCCGGAGAAGACAAGGTGAGCGCTACCATCAGTCCTGTGTCATGCCAACAGTAAAGCATCCTGATACCATTCTTGTGTGGAGTTGCTTCTCAGCCAAGGGAGTGGGCTCACTCACAATTTTGCCTAAGAATACATCCATGAATTAAGAATGGTACCTCCGAGAGCAACTTCTCCCAACCATCCAGGAACAGTTTTGTGACGAACAATGCCTTTTCCAACATGATGGAGCACCTTGCCATAAGGCAAAAGTGATTAACTAAGTGACTTGGTGACCAAAACATCAATATTTTGGGTCCATGGCCAGAAAACTCCCCAGACCTTAATCCCATTGAGAACTTGTGGTCAATCCTCAAGAGGCAGGTGGACAAACAAAAATTAACAAATTCTGACAAACTCCAAGCATTGATTATGCAAGAATGGGCTGCCATCAGTCAGGATGTGGCCCAGAAGTTAATTGACAGCATGCCAGGGCGGATTGCAGAGGTCTTGAAAAAGAAGGCTCAACAAATATTGACTCTTTGCATCAACTTTATGTATTGTCAATAAAAGCCTTTGACACTTATGAAATGCTTATAATTATACTTCAGCATTCCATAGTAACATCTGGCAAAAATGTCTAAAGACACTGAAGCAGCTAAATTAATATTTGTGTCGTTCTCAAAACTTTTTGGCCACGACGTTACTACTTCTGCTTTAATATGTTATTATTCTCATTAATATTGTTGTTGTAGTTGCTGTTAATGGTAATCACATTTCTACGACTACTAGTATTATTGATTCCTTATTGCTGTTGGTTCCACCATTTATTTTGTTATATGTATACTTTGACAATGTAAGTAATTTAACTCTCCAGGTCAATAAAGTCTACTGAATTGAAATTTAGAGAGAAAGCGAGAGAAAGCGCATGGAAGACGGAGGGGAGGACATTAAAGAGAGAAGTGGGGGAGATTGAGAGAGGGACAGAGGAAGGGCAGGAGATTGGAGAGAGGGACAGAGGAAGGGCAGGAGATTGGAGAGAGGGACAGAGGAAGGGCAGGAGATTGAGAGAGGGACAGAGG
>NW_019942767.1:338054-339983 GCF_002910315.2 Salvelinus sp. IW2-2015 | reverse complement strand
CAGGGCAAAGGAGTTGGAGAGAAGGGACAGAGGAAGGGCAGGAGATGGAGAGAGAGGGACAGAGGAGAGGCAGGATATTGAGAAGAGGGACAGAGGGAGGGGCAGGAGATTGGAGAGAGGGACAGAGGAGGGGCAGGAGATTGGAGAGAGGTACAGAGGAGGGGCAGGAGATTGGAGAGAGAGGACAGAGGAGGGGCAGGAGATTTGGAGAGAGGGACAGAGGAGGGGCAGGAGATTGGAGAGAGGGACCAGAGAAAGGGCAGGGAAGATTGAGAGGAGGGACAGAGGAAGGCAGGAGATTGGAGAGAGTGGACAGAGGAAGAGCAGGAGATTGGAGAGAGGGACAGGGAAGGGCAGGAGAATTGGAGAGAGTGACAGAGGAAGAGCAGGAGATTGGAGAGAGGGACAGAGGAAGGGCAGGAGATTGAGAAGAGGGACAGAGGGAAGGGCAAGGAGATTAGAGAGAGGGACAGAAGGAAGGGCAGGAGATTGGAAGAGAGGTCTCTCTCTCTCTCGCTCGCGATCGCTGTCTCTCTCTCTCTCTCTCTCTCTGTCTCTCTTTCTCTCTCTCTGTCTCTCTTGCGCTCGCTCTTTCTCTCATATGTGTAATCTGAGGAAAATATTTGTCTCTAAAATGGCCATAAGTTTGTCAGGAGGTTAGGAAGTGCAGCTCAGTTTCCACCTCATTTTGTGGAAATTGTGCACATAAGCCTGTCTTCTCTTGAGATCCAGGTCTGCCTACGGCGGCCTTTCTCAATAGCAAGGCTTTGCTCACTGTGTCTGTACATAGTCAAAGCTTTCCTTAATTTTGTGTCAGTCACAGTGGTCAGGTATTCTGCTCAGTTTTTTGGGTTAATTCTTTCCAATATGTCAAGTCATTCTCTTTTTGTTTTCTCATGATTTGGTTGGATCTAATTGTGTTGCTGTCTTGGGGCTCTGTGGGGTGTGTTTGTGTTTGTAAAAGAGACCCAGCACCAGCTTGCTTAAGGGACTCTTCTCCAGGTTTATTTCTCTGTAGGTGAAGAATTTATTATGGAAGGTTTGGGAATCACTTCCTTTTAGGTGATTGTAGAATTTAAGGAGAGATTTATCTATAATTCCATGCATAACACTTATATCTTTTATCAATGTTTGTTATGAGTATTTCTGTAAATTGATGTGGCTCTCTGAAAATTTGCCGGATGTTTTCGAGGCACAACATTACTGAACATAACGCGCCAATGTAAACTGAGATTTTTGGATATAAATATGAACTTTATCGAACAGAAAATACATGTATTGTGTAACATGAAGTCCTATGAGTGTCATCTGATGAAGATCATCAAAGGTTAGTGGTTCATTTTATCTCTATTTGTGCTTTTTGTGACTGGCTGAATTTTTCTGTGAGTTGGTGGTGACCTAACATAATCATTTGTGGTGCTTTCGCTGAAAAGCCTATTTGAAATCGGACACTTTGGTGGGATTAACAACAAGATAGCTTTAAAATGGTATAAGATACATGTATGTTTGAGTAATTTTAATTATGAGATTTCTGTTGTTTGAATTTGGCGCCCTGCACTTTCACTGGCTGTTGTCATATCATCCCGTTAATGGGATTGCAGCCATAAGAAGTGATGCCTGAAGATAAATTCATATCGTTATCGTTGTTTCTGTTTTTGACTAGAATTGCTGATGAAGTCCCAACAGATCAAATCAGTTCTGAAAGTGTGAATTGTGTCTCTTTTTTTACTTCTGAAAAGCCACAACAAGACTAGTGTGAACCATCCAAATTATGTCTCCTCTCACACGGAAGATGTCTCTGTCCTCTCTGTCCTCTCTGTTTTCTATATTTTCACTGTTCTCTCTGTTTTCTCTGTCCTCTCTGTTTTCTCTGTCCTCTCTGTTGTCTCTGTTCTCTCTGTCCTCTCTGTTTTCTCTGTCCTCTCTGTT
>NW_019942767.1:332304-337033 GCF_002910315.2 Salvelinus sp. IW2-2015 | reverse complement strand
AAGAATGGTCCACCACCCAAAGGACATCCAGCCAACTTGACACAACTGTGGGAAGCATTGGAGTCAACATGTGCCAGCATCCCTGTGGAACACTTTCGACACCTGGCAGAGTCCATGCCCTGACGAATTTAGGCTTTTCTGAGGACAAAAAATCTTAGGAAGCTGTTCTTAATGTTTTGTCCACTCAGTGCATAACGTAATACTTTTGATCAGAGACATATGGGCCATTTCAGAAACAGCCAGGGTTTCATTTCTGTTGTACTCAGTATTTTCAACCTATTTTCCGTTTCCCTTGATACATAAACATGGGGATTTCATTCAGGCGTCATTTTACACCTGCTACGTTAGGTTCGGCACATGGCAACCCAACTTGAGTTTGAAACTGTAAGTGTTTCAACGCCCAGGGCCGTTGGGTTTCAGAATGAGAAGCAGACGTGACCTCGTCACTGGACAAAACGTATCAAGACGTGTCTATTTGTTTTTGTTCATTCTATGCCTCCTATAACGCTGAGCTTCACATTGACGCTGATCGACTCCACCAACGTCTTTTCTGACACTATCTCTTTGTTTTTGCACTGGGCTAACATTAAAAGACTGCCTTTAACAAAGACAATGTGGATCTTGTCAGCAGATTTGTGGCGTGTCGATGATTCAGAGGAAAGGCTTCTCGGATGAGCGAGAGATGTGAATGAAAATAGTGGCGCGCTGAGAGAGAAAGAGAAAGAGAGAGAGAGAGAGAGAGAGAGGGAGAGGGAGAGAGAGAGAGAGAGAACTCAGCACTAACGACAAGTGTCAAAGAGATAAGGGTGCTCAGAAACAGGCATGCTATAATGACTCAGGATATGACTCCACCACCACCACCACCACCACCAAGTGTATCTTATGCGTGTGTACGGAATAGAGGATATATGGCTGGCACACGCTCAGAGCTAATTGTTTGGGATTATTAAATTATCATAACCAGTTGAAAATATGCGTTGGGACTTAATGAATATAATGTCAGTTCATTTGGCGTCTGAGACATGATTACTGATGATAGGACGACATAAACTGTATCTTGGAAAGTCGACACATTCTAGTTATCAGATTCACATGGAATTGTTGTGCAATTTAAATGTTTAAATATGAAACTATTTGTGAAAAGAGGAAATGTAATTTTTATCTTCTTAATGAGAGAACGGTTTGTCATAAGAACACCACTCTGCCCAAGTGAACAGCCTGGGTTGTAAACTATGAAACACGCCCTTCTTTCACCACTATATAAACCCGTTGACAAAAATGTAACTTCCTGTTCCAAGGACGTGAGGACTTACCATCCCCACGTTGAAAGGACTAAGACCTCCTACAGAACTAAGCCAACCTCAGCAAAAACCTAACGAAATTAGCATTGAATTTCAATGTGAAAGTGACGACCTACACGCCGGAAGGAAGAATTTCGACTATACCAGACAGAATATAGCATGAGCTTAAAGTATGGCAACTTGGTATGAACTTTGAACTCTTATTCACTAAAGAAGTGATACCTCCTAGTTGTCGCGTTAGCGCAGCAACTGTAGACGTGGGCTAGGAGAAGACGGACAGAGTAGCTGTTCTACCACACGACGGTACTACCAAGTATCCATTCTACCACCAGACATTCTTCAAAGGACAAACCGGCCTCCCATCTACGACCAACCGATCGAAGCGCAGCTCAGAGTAAATATTTATTGCATTTTCCTTTTCCAAATGGGCGGTTATTTAGAATGCATAAGGTACTGTATTTACGATAGCATAGCTGCCTACGGCCCAATAGAGACACAAAACCTTTTTGCTCCTCAGTCTTCCCACTCTTTCACTCAAACCCAACCCCCTTTCTTTGTGTAACCAGCCGTCATATCTGTTCCGTCTGCTAGGGACGTTTTCCATTATGACATAATTTGTAATCAATCTATGATTCATTCTTTTTAGTAAATAAATAATTAAACCAAATGTTGTATTGCTGATTCAACTTGTTAGCCAGGGTTTGTGAAGAATGTACAACTTTCAGAAGAGACTAAATAAAGTGACGATTAAATATTGACTGCTATTGAGGTAAAAGATTAGTAGGTCTTTAAGAGTTTATTCGGAAGATAACAGCTCTATAAACATTATTTCGTGGTGCCCCAACGTTCTATTTAATTATTTACCTGATTAGCTTAGTCAGGTAATATTAATTAGAGAGAAATTATTTTATAGAATAGCATGTCATATCACTTAATACGGCATAGCCAAAGACATGACAAAATGATACTTCAATGAAACTAATAAAGATAGGAGGGAGGAACTGATCATCCCTCCATCATCTCTCCTCTTCTCTGTCACAGAACAAACACACCATCCTTCGCTCTTTTAATGACTTTAACCTTGATTACCAACACAATCTATTCTCGTTCACTTTGTGCTTTACTCTGTTTTAACATTGTAAGGAAGTTATATAATAAATATGCTACTTTTATAAATGTAATGTATCTGGTTAAATGTGTTTTTATAAAGATGAAAGTTGTGTTTAAAAAGATACTGAAAGTATTGAATCTTCAATGGATGTCCAATATGCTGATTGGATTTCCGACACGGGCAGAGGGAGAGGGAGGAAAAAGAGCGTGTGAGCGAGATCAAAAGCCTTTCCTCCAGCGAGACATCTTGTACCTCTGCATTTCA
Source organism: Salvelinus sp. IW2-2015 (assembly GCF_002910315.2). NCBI lineage: Eukaryota > Metazoa > Chordata > Actinopteri > Salmoniformes > Salmonidae > Salvelinus > Salvelinus sp. IW2-2015. Next base: position 334,357 of record NW_019942767.1, on the reverse strand, counting down.
AAGTGTAATGGAAGACGATCTCTCCATGAACACTCCCAGAGGGAATTACACAGCCATGTTTTAAGACCATTGGAGTTTGTTCTATGACACCAGATCTCAGTGTGGAGATGATAGTTGGCACAGCCTTCCCAAGCCAGCAACACTCCCATTGTATCTCACCATGTAATTAGAGGTTTTAATTATGGACAGGAATCTTATTTGTGTCTTTTCTCCTCTGGGACCCAGACGACCCATGGTCAGCACTGTCTTAATGTGTGTGTGTGTGAAAATTACTTTGGTCTGTGGAGTGTAATATTGGTCCACGATATTGCAGCGTTTTACGGGCTACTTTAGAGCCATCATTTGGAGCTTATGGGGAGAGGTAACTAGGGTGGCCACTCACCAGAGGGCCTTGCCTATTTGATTATAATCACTTAGTAACTTCCATCAAAACCTCATGGTGTTATTTTGCAGCTGCAGACGAACCTGGGATTGGACTGTGGGGTGGGAATGTGATGAACTGCAGCCAGGGCAGGGTGGTAGTCAGGGTCCCCTGGACCTGGGAGTGGACTGTGGGGTGGGTGATGAACTGCAGCCAGGGCAGGGTGGTAGTCAGGGTCCCCTGGACCTGGGAGTAAACTGTGGGGTGGGAATGTGATGAACTGCAGCCAGGGCAGGGTGGTAGTCAGGGTCCCCTGGACCTGGGAGTGGACTGGGAGTGGACTGGGAGTGGACTGTGGGGTGGGTGATGAACTGCAGCCAGGGCAGTTCATACAGGTAAACCAGTTGCTGTTTAATACATACAGGTAAACCAGGTGATATTTAATTAACACATACAGGTAAACCAGGTGATGTTTAATACATACAGGTAAACCAGGTGATGTTTATGTATTTAAATCAGGTAAACAGTTGTAATGTTTATATATACAGGTAAAACCAGGTGATGTTTACTACATACAGCTAAACCAGGTGATGTTTAATACATACAGGTAACCAAGTGATGTTACAATCAGGTATACCAGGCTGATTTATACAATACAGGTAACAGTGATGTTTAATACATAAGGGGTAAACCAGGTGATGTTTACTACATACAGGAACCAGTTGCTGTTTAAATACATACAGGGTAAACCAGGTGATGTTATTAATACCTGCGTGTAACATACGGTTAAACCAGTGTGCTATTTACTACATACAGGTAACCAGAGGTTTATATAAGGTATACGCCAGGTGTGTTTACTACATACAGGTAACAGGTGATGTTTACTTATACAGGGTTAACCAGGTGATGTTTACTACATACAGGTAAAACAGGTGATGTTTAATACATACAGGTAAACCAGGGGATGTTTAATACATACAGGATAACAGGTGATTTATACATACAGGTATACCAGGGTGATGTTTAATACATACAGGTAAACCAGGGATGTTTTACTACATACAGGTAAACCAGGTGATTTATGCAACAGGTAAACCAGGTGATGTTTACTACTACAGGTAAACCAGGTGATGTTTACTACATACAGGTAACCAGGTGATATTTTAACACATACAGGTAAACCAGGTGATGTTTATATATACAGGTAAACCAGGTGTGTTTACTACATCAAGGTAAACCAGGTGATGTTATACATACAGGTTACCAGGTGATGTTAATACTACAGGTAACCAGGGATGTTTAATACATACAGGTAACCAGTGGATGTTTAATACATACAGGGTAACCCAGGTGATGTTTATATACAGGGTAACCAGGTGATATTTATATATACAGGTATACCATTAGAATTGGCAAGTATCTCTTTATAACTGTCTGGTTTATGACATAACACGCCTTTAAGGCTCAGCAATAAAAACCTTTGAATGCTCTTCAATTCTCGCACATTAGAGTCTTTAGTTAGAGGGGCTGATAATCCATCATATGCCGTTTGAGGATTCTGACAGGCCCTTTGTGTGAACGCTCTGCAGAGGATGTGACACCGTTACTTCCTCTGTGTTTATGGACTTGCAGCACCAATATCACACGTGTCCAACGGAGAATTTTTACTTCAGAAACTCTCTCTTCTTAGCT
>NW_019942767.1:319587-332279 GCF_002910315.2 Salvelinus sp. IW2-2015 | reverse complement strand
TCCATCATATTGCCGTTTGAGGATTCTGACAGGCCCTTTGTGTGAACGCTCTGCAGAGATGTGACACCGTTACTTCCTCTGTGTTATTATGGACTTGCCAGCACCAATATCACACGTGTCCAACGGAGAATTTATTTACTTCAGATAAACCTCTCTTTCTAGCTACCCCTCTCCCCCTGCCACAGAGTAATATATCATTCTCACATATACAATTGAAGCTGCTTCTTCTAAAGGAATGAAGGAACGGCAGAATGGCGCCGGGATTGTCTGTGTGGTTTCACCGCCGCGTCAGAACTCCCCGGATAGGTCGTTTTGTTCGTCAGAACTCTCTGTTGATCCAATAGCGTTAGAATAGTTCTGAAGAGAAATATGGAGCATGTAAGTGCATGGCTCTTTTATTTTGGTGTATTTGAAATAAGTACATCAGGACTGCAGCAGGAGAAGTCAAAACCTCTCAATGAGACATGGAGCTGAAACAAGTACACAGGACTGCAACGGGAGAAGTCGAACCTCTCAATGAGACATGGAGCTGAAACAAGTACATCAGGACTGCAGCAGGAGAAGTCAACCTCTCAATGAGACATGGAGCTGAAACAAGTACATCCAGGACTGCAACAGGAGAAGTCAAACCTCTCAATGAGAAATGGAGCTGAAACAAGTACATCAGGACTGCAGCAGGAGAGTCAAACCTCTCAATGAGACATGGAGCTGAAACAAGTACATCAGGACTGCAACAGGAGAAGTCAAACCTCTCAATGAGACATTGAGGCTGAAACAAGTACATCAGGACTGCAGCGGAGAAAGTCAAACCTCTCAATGAGACATGGAGCTGAAACAAGTACATCAGGACTTGCAGCAGGGAGAAGTCAAACCTCTCAATGAGACATGGAGCTGAAACAAGTACATCAGGACTGCAGCAGGAGAAGTCAAACCTCTCAATGAGACATGGAAGCTGGGAAACGAAACAAGTACATCAGGACTGCAGCAGGAGAAGTCAAACCTCTCAATGAGACATGGAGCTGAAACAAGTACATCAGGACTGCAGCGGGAGAAGTCGAACCTCTCAATGAGACATGGAGCTGAAACAAGTACATCAGGACTGCAGCGGGAGAAGTCAAACCTCTCAATGAGAAATGGAGCTGAAACAAGTACATCAGGACTGCAGCAGGAGAAGTCGAACCTCTCAATGAGACATGGAGCTGAAACAAGTACATCAGGACTGCAACGGGAGAAGTCAAACCTCTCAATGAGAAATGGAGCTGAAACAAGCCCAGACCAGTGTATTTACAGTATGAGGCGTGACCTTTTTCCACACTGCTACCTCCAGATTTTCCCATCATTTTTTGACAGGAAGAAAGAAGGGAAGAAGAGTAGAAGTAGGAAAAGGAGTTGGGGTGTTGGATGGAAGTGTTTCACATTGGGATGAGCGAAGAAGCAGGTAGCACTTGTGTTTTTATCCTTGCAGCCGGTTCTCTCCTGGCACTCGTCAGCAGGTGTTTGAATGGAGCATGTAGCGCTGCCGATGGTAATGTCAAGACACCATGGAGAGCCGAAGGGAGCAGACGTATCCTTACCACGAAGACACAATATTCCTCCCTCTCTTCTCCTCTTCTCTTCGCTCCACCCCAGCTAATAATAGCATGGGTTCTCCGCAGAGGGTGTGCCTGAGGTGAGAAATGTGGTCACAACACACGCACAACCTTTGATACGGTCAAATCAGGAACGAGTCCGAGTCTAAGAATACCTCTCTTTGTTTCTTAACGACCTCACGACACCACAACATCATTGGTTGTTTTTTCATTCAAAACTGTTCATACATTTTGATTTTAGAAACTATTTCACAATGCATACAAATGTTGCTTGTCACAGTGACTCAATGTAATGAAAGTTTGTTTTAATTTGACAAACTGCTTTTTAATATTTCAAGGAAAACAAGTCTGAGCACGTACAGTTGAAGCCGGAAGTTTATATACACCTTAGCCAAATACATTTAAACTCAGTTTTTTGCAATTCCTGACATTTAATCCAAGTTAAAATTCCCTGTCTTAGGTCAGTTAGGATCACCACTTTATTTTAAGAATGTGAAATGTCAGAATAATAGTAGAGAGAATGATTTATTTCAGCTTTTATTTCTTTCATCACATTCCCAGTGGGTCAGAAGTTTACATACATTCAATTAGTATTTGGTAACATTGCCTTTAAATTGTTTAACTTGGGTCAAACGTTTCGAGTAGCCCTCCACAAGTTTCCCACAATAAGTTGGTTGAATTTTGGCCCATTCCTCCTGACAGAGCTGGTGTAACTGAGTCAGGTTTGTAGGCCTCTTTGCTCGCACACGCTTTTCAGTTCTGCCCACATATTTTCTATGGGATTCAGGTCGGGTCTTTGTGATGGCCACTCCAATACCTTGACTTTGTTGTCCTTAAGACATTTTGCCACAACTTTGGAAGTATGCTAAGGATCATTGTCCATTTGGAAGACCCATTTGTGACCAAGCTTTAACTTCCTGAGTGATATCTTGAGATGTTGCTTCAATATATCCACATAATTTTCCTACCTCATGATGCCATTTATTTTGTGAAGTGCATCAGTCCCTCCTGCAGCATAGCACCCCCACAACATGATGCTGCCAACCCCGTTCTTCACAGTTGGGATGGTGTTCTTCGGCTTGCAAGCATCCCCCTTTTTCCTCCAAACAAAACAATGGTCATTATGGCCAAACAGTTCGATTTTTGTTCCATCATAAAAGAGGACATTTCTCCAAAAAGTACGATCTTTGTCCCCATGTGCAGTTGCAACCGTAGTCTGGCTTTTTTAAAACGGTTTTTGTGCAGTGGCTTCTTCCTTGCTGAGCGGCCTTTCAGGTTATGTCGATATAGGACTTGTTTTACAGTGGATATAGATACTTTTGGACCTGTTTCCTCCAGCATCTTCACAAGGTTCTTTGCTGATGTTCTGGGATGTTCTGGGACTGATTAGCACTTTTCGCACCTAAGTACGTTCGCTCTCCTTCCTGAGCGGTATGATGGCTGCCTGGTCCCATGGTGTTTATACTTGCGTACTATTGTTTGTACAGATTAATGTGGTACCTTCAGTTGTTTGGAATTTGCTCCCAAGGAGGAACCAGACTTGTGATGTCAAGCAAAGAGGCACTGAGTTTGAAGGTAGGCCTTGAAATACATCCACCGTTACACCTCCAATTGACTCAAATGATGTCAATTAGCCTATCAGAAGCTTCTAAAGCCATGACATCACTTTCTGGAATTTTCCAAGCTGCTTAAAGGCACAGTCAACTTTGTGTATGTAAACTTCTGACCCACTGGAATTGTGATACGATGAATTATAAGTGAAATAATCTGTCTGTAAACAATTGTTGGAAAAATTATTTGTGTCATGCACGAAGTAGATGGATCAGATTCAGCCATTGTTAGAATTCAAAGGCAGAAAGGATTTTTTTATCAAATGCCGCTCTCAGCCTTGAATAATTCTTCAGACACTTCTGGCATCTATTCCAATTCATCTGGTGGGGTCACGGGGTCACAAACTCACGGTTCACATTCCTCTTTCTTTCATCCTTTTGTTCTCTTTCACCAAAACTCTGGCTAACTCAAAGCTCAAATATTAAGTTATGTTTTTCTGATTTATCAAATACTTATGTCATGCAATAAAATGCAAATTCATTACTTAAAAATCAGACAATGTGATTTTCTGGATTTCACAGTTGAAGTGTACCTATGATAAAAATGACAGACCACTATATGCTTTGTAAGTAGGAAAACCTGCAAAATCGGCAGTGTATCAACTACTTGTTCTCCCCACTGTATCTGTCACCTTCCTATGCCCCATGAAGAGTTACTCAACACTACATGTTATTGTATTGATCAATTGGTGTCCTAATGGAAGGTTGAGTTTGTTGGTCTTCTGCTGTGTCATGAATAGGAAAAAATCCTTGTGGTAACTAGTTAAATAACCATCACAGTATCTTATTGTGCCGTGGTAATTTCCAACATTGACAGAATAACACATGCTTTTTCCTGTACAGAATATAAAGAGCTGAATATGGAAAGCTTTTTTAATATGATCAGAAGTCAAACCTATCAAGACACAAGGCGAGACCCAGACGCAGGAGGCAGATGGTTGGAGTCTTACAATGTTTAACAATCCAAAAGGGGGTAGGCAAGAGAATGGTCATGGACAGGCAAAAAGGTCAAAACCAGTTCAGAGTCCAGGAGGTACAGAGTGGCAGACAGGCTCGTGGTCAGGGCAGGCAGAATGGTCAGGCAGGCAGGTACAGAGTCCAGGAGGTACCGAGTGGCAGACAGGCTCGAGGTCAGGGCAGGCAGAATGGTCAGGCAGGCAGGTACCAAGTCCAGAAACAGACAAGGGTAAAAAATGGGAGGACTATAAAAAGGAGAATAGCAAAAGGAATACGGGAAAAACACACTGGTTGACTTAACTAAACATACAAGACGAACTGGCACAGAGAGAGAAAGGAAACACAGGGATAAATACACTGGGGAAAATAAGCGACACCTGGAGGCGGTGGAGACAATCACAGGAACAGGTGAAACAGATCAGGGCTGTGACCAGGCAGGATTGGCAGGTCACCACCACCTCTAGAGATAATGGAAACACTCAGTAGAAGACAGTGGAATAATGTCAGCTACAAAACCACCTTCGATATACGAATTAGAATTCGGAGAGATCTTTGCAGTGTGCTTTCTCATATTTTCATAATTGATTAAAGTGAAAACAGCGCCCCCTAATCACAAGAAGTTTTAATCCACACCGTGGTGATTGACATATGTTGTTCTCGTGACATCAAGTTAAATCGGGGATGTGTGAGGTCATAAAGAGGAAGTAGCTGTGTGAGGTCATAAAGAGGAAGTAGCTATGGCTGTCACATCAAATGTATTAATGTGCTAATGTAAAAACCACGGTGAGCTTCTGGGTCAATACATTCTATAGTTATCCAGATAGCTGTGGTGTGTTATTTGTCCTCCATCGTCTCTGTCGAAGTTCCCATTGTTTCAGAGCTGGTTGGGAAACCACTGAGGTTAAAACAATCAGATGGGTTTTCCTGCTCCACTCGAATCTCTGATCTGATGATAAAGGAGAGGTTGGAACTTCTGTCTGACTGGAATCTACACACACACACACACACACACACACACACACACACACACACACACACACACACACACACACACACACACACACACACACACACACACACACACACACACACACACACACACACACACACACACACACACACACACACACACACACACACACACACACACACACACACACACCGAAACACTGAACACACACACACTGACACCACACACACTGACACACAGACACAAGTATGCACACACAATCACATTTACAAATCTGACCATAAATATATTCTCCTGATTCCTGCTTACAAGCAAAAACTAAAGCAGGAAGTACCAGTGACTCGCTCAATACGTAAGTGGTCAGATGGTACGACACAGGACTGGATTACAGGCAACATCCGCAACGAGCTAAAGGCTAGAACTGCTGCTTTCAAGGAGCGGTACGCTAATCCTGACGCTTAAAAGATGTCCCGCTATGCCCTCAGATGAACCTTCAAACAGGCAAAGCGTCAATAAAAGACTAAGATTGCATCCTACTACACCAGCTCTGATGCTCGTCGGATGTGGGAGGGCATGCAAACTATTACAGACTACCCAGCAGCGAGCTGCCCAGTGGCACGAGCCTACCAAACATAGCCGATGTGAGCAAGACCTTTTAAAAAAGATGCTGGGCCAGACGGATTAACAGGACGTGTACTCAAAACATGCACGGACCAACTGGCAAGTGTCTTCACTGACATTTTCAACCTCTCCCTGACCGAGTCTGTAATACCTACGTTTTTAGCAGACCACCAAGAAAGTGTTCCTAAAGGATTACCGCCCAGTAGCAATCACATCAGTAGCCATGATGCTGGTCATAAAGGCTGGTCTTAACTCACATTAACACAATCATCACTCCAATTTGCATACCGCCCCAACAGAACCAAAGATGACGCAATCTCATTCGCACTCCACACTGCCCTTTCTCACCTTGACAAAAGGAACACCTATGTGAGAATGCTGTTTGTTGACTTACAGCTCAGCGTTCAACACCATAGTGCCCACAAAGCTCAAATCACTAAACGAAGGACCCTGGGATTAAACACCTCCCTCTGCAACTGGGTCCTGTACTTCCTAACGGGGCGCCCCCAGGTGGTAAGAGTAGGTAACAACACATCTGCCACGCTGATCCTCAACACTGTGGCCCCTCAGGGGTGCGTGCTTAGTCCCCTCCTGCACTCCCAGTTCACCCACAACTGCTTGGCCAAACGACTCCAACACCACCATTGAGTTTGCTGACGACACAACAGTGGCAGGCCTGATCACCGACAATGATGAGACAGCCTATAGGGAGGAGGTCAGAGACCTGGCAGTATGGTGCTGGGACAACAACCTCTCCCTCAATGTGAGCAAGACAAAGGAGCTGATCGTGGACTACGGAATAAGGAGAGTCCGAACAGGCCCCCATCGACGGGGCTGTAGTGGAGCGAATCGAGAGTTTCAAGTTCCTTGGTGTCCACATCACCAACAAACTATCATGGTCTAAACACACCAAGACATTCGTGAAGTGGGCAGGACAACACCTTTTTTATTTTACAATGACAGCCTACCCCGGCCAAACCCTCTCCTAACCTGGACAATGCTGTTTGTGCACCAATTGTCACGGCCAGTTGTGATACAGCCCGGGATCAAACCAGGGTCTGTAGTGACGCCTTTAGCACTGAGATGCAGTGCCTTGGACCGCTGCACCACTCGGGAGCCTTAACTTGTAAGTAAGCATTTTCACAGTAAGGTCTACACCTATTGTATTCGGAGTATGTGACAAATACAATTTTGATATGATTTGATATGCTCACCGATCAAATCTGATTCACGTCTGATTTAAGAATAATAAGAATAAGAAATAAAAAAAGGGAAAGAGACAGAGAGAAAGCTGCTTGTGTGGTTGAAATCAAAGCTCTGCTGTGACAGTTCAGGTGACATGAGTTATGCTCATACATACACCCCCAAACTTTTTGTGCGTGATGTGTGAAGGATTTAGAATGTCAATCCGATACGATGGGAATGCGTGATGTGTGAAGGATTTAGAATGTCAATCCGATACGATGGGGATGCGTGATGTGTGAAGGATTTAGAATGTCATCCGATACGATGGGAATGCGTGATGTGTGAAGGATTTAGAAGTCAATCCGATACGATGGGAATGCTGTGATGTGTGAAGGATTTAGAATGTCAATCCGATACGAGCTGGGAATGCGTGATGTGGTGAAGGATTTGAATGTCAATCCGATACGATGGGAATGTGTGATGTGTGAAGGATTTAGGAATGTCAATCCGATACGATGGGAATGCTGATGTGTGAGGATTTAGAACGTCAATCCGATACGATGGAATGCGTGATGTGTGGAGCATTTAGAATGTCAATCCGATACGATGGGAATGCGTGATGTGTGAAGCATTTAGAATGTCAATCCGATACGATGGGAATGCGTGATGTGTGAAGCATTTAGAATGTCAATCCGATACGATGGGAATGCGTGAAGTGGTGAAGGATTTAGAATGTCAATCCGATACGATGGGAATGCGTGATGTGTGAAGGATTTAGAATGTCAATCCGATACGATGGAAATGCGTGGAAGTGTGAAGGATTTAGAATGTCAATTCCGATACGATGGGAATGCGTGAAGTGTGAAGGATTTAGAATGTCAATTGCCGATACGATGGGAATGCGTGATGTGTGAAGGATTTAGAATGTCAATCCGATACGATGGGAATGCGTGATGTGTGAAGGATTTAGAATGTCCATCCGATACGATGGGAATGGGTGATATGTGAAGGATTTCTGAAGCAAAGTTAAATCTGTACTATTAACATCTTAGATGGACTAGGTTCCTTCTATTTCCTTCTATCCTTCTATCCTTCTATATATTTTCTGATCTCCTAAAACTGTTCACAGCTCATTCTAAAGGCCTAAACGTGGTGAGGCACCGTCCGCAACAGCAGGGCTCTCCAGAGGGTGGTGCGGTCATCCCAACGGGGACACACTCCCTGCCCTCCAGGACATCTATAGCAGCCGGTGTAACAGAAAGATCAAGGATATCATCAAGGACCTCAACCACCCGAGCCATGGCCTGTTCACCCCTCTACCATCTAGAAGGCGGAGACAGTACATGTGAATCAAAGCAGGGACCGAGGGACTGAAAATCTGCTTCTATCTCCAGGCCATCAGACTGTTAAATAGTCACCACTAGACGGCCACCACTCAGTACCCTGTCCTGACTCTTAGTCACTGTTACTAGTCGGCTGCCACCCGGTACTCTACCCTGCACCATAAAGACTGCTGCCCTTAGTCATTGAACACTGGTCACTTTAGTAATGTTTACATACTATTTTACCCCCTTCATATGTACGTACTGTATTCTAGTCATTGCTCATCCTATAGTTATACAGTACCAGTCAAAAGTTTGGACACAGCTACTTTCAAGGGTTTTTCTTCATTTTTACTATTTTCTACATTGTAAAATACTAGTGAAAAACACTGTCACCTGGAATGCTTTTCTAACAGTCTTGAAGTAGTTCCCACATATGCTGAGCACTTGCTGGCTGCTTATCCTTCACTCTACAGTCCAACTCATTCCAGAACATCTCAGTTGGGTTGAGGTCAGGTGATTGTGGAGGCCAGGTCATCTGATGCAGGCCTCCATCACTCTCCTTCTTGGTCAAATAGCCCTTACACAGCCTGGAGGTGTGTTGGGTCATTGTCCTGTTGAAAAACAAATAATAGTCCCACTAAGCCCAAACCAGACGGAATGGCGTAAAGTGTTAACTGGAATTAAAAATGTACAACATATCAACAATTCTCTTTGGGCACGTCTGGAGAATAAGGATAACCCCACAACATTGTGAATGCAGATATTTCTGAAGCTGACAAAAACGTGTTGGTGTCTGACTTTCAGGAAATGACAGTTAAAGAGAAATATACTGAATTTAGACGACCAAAAGACCCAGTCACCATCTCTTCAAAATAACAGTAAATATAGTCTAGTTTGTGATATTCTCTATGAAATGGGCTTTGAAATGATGTGTAATTTTAATGCAGTTAATGTGGTTAAAATTCATGAAAATGTTGATGACGGTAAATTAAAGAAAATATATATTTTCATTATGTTTTTAACATTTTTATGTTACTTTTTAATAATACTTATATTAATGGTTGACGATACCTTAAAATTGATAGGTAGATGCAACAATGTCATTTCAGCCTGTGGTGCTTGGCCTTCATTTCCATTTGTAGTACTTTTGTATTGTTTTGTGCTGTGTTTTACTGTTTTGTTTTGTATTGTACTGTTGTGTATTGTTGTGTAATGTGTATTGTTGTGTAATGTGTATTGTTGTGTACTGTGTATTGTTGTGTAATGTGTATTGTTGTGTAATGTGTATTGTTGTGTACTGTTTTGTACTGTTTTGTACTGTTTTGTATTGTTAGGTATTACTGCACTGTTGGAGCTAGAAACATAAGCATTTCGCTGCCCCTGCGATAACATCTACATGTGAACGCACATGTTTTTGTTGTTGATTTAATTTAGAAGAAGCCATTTGTACTTGTGCGTCTTTGGCAGCCAGCCCGAGTCCTTTAATTAAGATTGGAGCCACTTATCCCTCGAGTGAATAATGATAACTGGTACCTGGAAGAAACAAATAGAGAACCTGTTCTGATGAAACATGGGTTCAAACATGGAGGACCTTTTACAACCCGCTCTCTCCCACTCTCTCTTCCCTAACTCATGACATCACCTCCATCTCACATTGGCCAATCAACGTGCGGCAAAAATATTTACACAGATTTATGACGCGTAAAAAAAGCCAGTATAAAATATAAAACATTTTGCCTGAAAATGTACAAACATGCACAGACACACAGACTGTAGGATACTACCTACCCACACACATGCACTGACACACACATTCATTTACTGTCACGCCCTGACCTTAGAGATCCTTATTATTCTCTATGTTTGGTTAGGTCAGGGTGTGACTCGGGTGGGAAAATCTATGTTTTCTATTTCTTTGTGTTTTTGGCTGAGTATGGTTCCCAATCAGAGGCAGCTGTCTATCGTTGTCTCTGATTGGGGATCATATATAAGTTGTCATTTTTCCTTCTGGGTTTTGTGGGATCTTGTTTTCTGTCTAGTTTATTTGCCTTACAGAACAGTGCGCTTTAGTTTTTTGTCGTTGTTATTTTGCTTTTGGTGTCATCAATAAAGAGAACGATGTACGCCTACCCACGCTGCACCTTGGTCCGGTCATTCCACAAATGATAGCCGTTACATTTACAGTAAACTTGTATTCCATACTTTATCTTAATTGGTCAGCAGCATTAATATTGATGCCTGTGTTACGATGCCACCATGTATGAAGGGCTGGTAATCCTAAACCAGTAGCCTGTGTTACGATGCCACCATGTATGAAGGGCTGGTAATCCTTAAGCCAGTAGCCTGTGTTACGATGCCACCTGTATGAAGGGCTGGTAATCCTTAACCAGTAGCCTGTGTTACGATGCCACCATGTATGAAGGGCTGGTAATCCTTAACCAGTAGCCTGTGTTACGATGCCACCATGTATAAGGGCTGGTAATCCTTAACCAGTAGCCTGTGTTACGATGCCACCGCATGTATGAAGGCTGGTATCCTTAACCCAGTAGCCTGTGTTACGATGCACCATGTATGAAGGGCTGGTAATCCTTAACCAGTAGCCTGTGTTACGATGCCACCGTGTATGAAGGGCTGGTAATCCTTAACCAGTAGCCTGTGCTTTTAGGTTGGACGTAAGAGACAAGCTACTTTCAATGAGCAGCGATCAGCAGGCGGGTTTGTTTATTTAGTCAGCTCTATCTAAGGGGCAGATCAAGGCATATACGTGTATAGAAGTCTACCTCAGGGTTTTTCCATTTAGCTCGTTACGGATGTCATACCCTGCCTTAGTTGTATTTACCTTCATGACATATCGGCTGCGTTTACACAGGTAGCCCATTCTGATATGTGGCCCAATTATAGGCAAAAGATCTGATCTGATTGGTCAGAAGTCCAATTATTGGCAAAAAAAGATCAGAATTGGGCTGTCTGTGTATATGCAGCCATTATGCAAATGCAACCTCCCTATGTGCCAAATGCCCATCCCATTGCCTAATGTATGGTAGTTTAGCTCATTGAATCCAGCTAGACCAAAGAAAATCGTGCAGGTAGGCAGCTCCCTGGTCTTCATACCAGGACTTCCTGGTGTGCTGTGCTGAGTAAACAGTAGCGGATAACACTGCAGCCACAGCAGCGCTGGTATAGTCCTCCCCACTACCCGCCATGTTGTTGTTTTGTAATATTAGAGGGACTGGAGTAGAAAGCAAAACAGCTTTCAGCCTTTCAATGGTCAGTGTATCTGATTTGTGTGTTTAGTTAGCCCAGATAAGCACACAGATAAATAAGGAGCAGGGGGAGTTATGGGAACAGAAGGCCGTTACTGAGGGGGGAGTTGGTCGTTGGTCATCTCTCTCTCTCTCTCTCTCTCTCTCTCTCTCTCTCTCTCTCTCTCTCTCTCTCAGCTCAAAAGGCGGGCAGATGTCTTATTTCCATTTTCCATCCACAGTGTTTTAAATGATCCCGGAGCAGACTGCCAACTAGTTGAACCGTGCAACCTCGTCATTTTAAAATCCTTCAATCTGCCCGTTGTTCTGTTTACACTGGTTATGGATATCTAATACTACAAAGAACTTGGTTCATCCATACCATACTTTTGACACTACAGTGACAAATTGTGGGGAATGTGGAGGACAGATTACATCGCATGTCACTCAACACACTGTGGATAAAGACGGCATGTGGGAGAATACTCCTAATGATTACCATTACCTCTCGCCTTATCCACTATCCTCTCTCTATACCACTCTATCATCTCTATACCCCTCTATCCTCTGTATATCCCTCTATCATCTCTCTATACCCCTCTATCCTCTCTATACCCCTCTATCATCTCTATACCACTCTATCATCTCTCTATACCCCTCTATCATCTCTATACCTCTCGCCTCTATCAATCACTCTATCCTCTCTTATACCCCTCTATCCTCTCTATACCCCTCTTTCATCTCTCTATACCAATCTATCATCTCTATACCTCTCACTTATCCACTATCCTTCTCTCTGACCCGTCGATCATCTCTCATACCCATCTAAATCATCACTCTATGCCTCTCTATACCTCTCGCTTTATCCACTATCCATCTCCTCGTATACCCCTCTATCATCTCATATACCCCTCTATTCATCACTCTATCCTCTCTATACCTCTCGCTTATCCACTATCCTCTCTCTATACCCTCTATCATCTCTATACCCCTCTATCAATCAGCTCTATCTCTCTATACCTCTCGCTTTATCCACTATCCTCTCTCGTATACCCAATCTATAACATCTCTATACCCCTTCATCATCACTCTATCCTCTACTATACCTCTCGCGTTATCCCATATCCTCTCTCTATACCCCTCTATCAGTTCTATACCCCTCTATCATCTCTATTACCTCTCGCTTTATCCAC
>NW_019942767.1:308390-317513 GCF_002910315.2 Salvelinus sp. IW2-2015 | reverse complement strand
TCTATACCCCTCTATTCATTCTCTATACCCCTCTACTCCTCTCGCTATACCCCTCTATATTCTCTCATACCCTCTATATATCCCTCTATAATCCCTCTATAACCTCATATATATCCCTCTATCCTCCTATACCCTCATATATCATCCTTTTATCCTCTCTATACCCCTCTATCCTCTCTATACCCCTCTATCCTCTATATACCACTCTATATATTCCTCTATCATCCTATATACCCCTCTATATATCGTTTTATCCTCTCTATACCCTCTATCCTCTCTATACCCCTCCTATCTCTCTATACCCCTCTATATATCCCTCTCTCCTCTCTATACTCCTCTATAATACCCTCTATCTCTATATTCCCTCTATACCCCTCATCCTCTCTCTATACCCTCTATATATCCCTCTCTATAACTCTATATATCCCTCTATCCTCTATTATACCACTCTATATATCCCTCTATCCTCTATATCCTCTATTATACCCCTCTATCCTCTCTCATACTCCTCTATATACCCTTTATCCTCTCTAACTCCTCTATCATCTCTATTACCCCTCTATCATCTCTATATCCCTCTATCATCTCTATACCCCTCACATCTCTTTATACCCCTCATCATCCACTCTATACCCCCTATCCTCTCTATCCTCTCTATCCTCTGTCTTTAACCCCTCGTATCCCTCTATACCCCTCTTTTCACTCTATCATCTCTATACCCCTCTATCATCTCTTTATACCCCTCTATCATCACTCTATACCCCTCTATCCTCTCTATCCTCTCTATTACCCTCTGTTTCACTCTATCATCTCTATACCCCTCTATCCTCCTCTATACCCCTCTATCAATCACTCTAACCCCTCTATCATCTATATCCCTCTATCATCTCTATACCCCTCTATCATCTCTATATCCTCTATCATCTCTATACCCTCTGTCCTCTCTATACCCTCTGCATCACTCTATCATCTCTTATACCCCTCTATCACCACTCTATATCTCTATACCCCTCTATCCTCTCTATACCCCTCTATTATCTCTATACCCATCTATCTTCTCTATACCCCTCTATCATCTCTATACCCCTCTATCCTCTCTATACCCCTCTATCCTCTCTATACCTCTCTATCATCTCTATACCCATCTATCCTCTCTATACCCCTCTATTATCTCTATACCCATCTATCCTCTCTATACCCCTCTCATCATCTCTATACCCCTCTATCATCGCTATACCCCTCTATCCTCTCTATACCCTCTATCATCTCTATACCCACTATCCTCTCTATACCCCTCTATTATCTCTATACCCATCTATCCTCTCTATACCCCTCTATCATCCTATCACCCCTCTATCTCGCTAACCCCTCTATCATCTCTATCCACTCTATCATCTCTATACCCCTCTATCCGTCTCTATACCCCTCATCATCACTCTATACCCCTCTATCCTCTCTCTATTACCCCTCTATCATCACTCTATACCCTCTATCCCCTCTATACCCCTCTATCATCACTCTATACCCCTCTATCCCTCTATACCCCTCTATCATCTCTATACCCCTCTATCCTCTCGTCTAGTACCCTCTGAATTCTCTGCTATACCCCTCTATATATCCCTCTACTATATCCCTCTATAACTCTATATATCCCTCTATCTGCTCTATTACCCTCTATATATCCTTTATCCTCTCTATACCCCTCTATCCCTCTATATACCCCTCTATCCTCTCTATACCCCTCTATATATCCCTCTCTCCTCTTCTATACCCTCATATATACCCTCTATCCTCTATATTCCTCTCTATACCCCTCTATCCTCTCTCTCTATTACCCCCTCTATATATCCCTCTATAACTCTATATACCCCTCTATCCTCTATATACCACTCTATTATATCCTCATCATCTATATACCCCTCTATATATTCCTTTTATCCTGCTTCTATACCTCTCTATCCTCTCTATTACCCTCTCATCCTCTCAATACCCCTCTATATATCCCTCTCTCTCCCTTCTCTCTATACTCCTCTATATACCCCTCTATCCTCTCTATACCCCTCTATCCTCTCTAATACCCCTCTATATATCCCTCTCTCCTCTCTATTACCCTCTATATACCCTCTATCTCTATTATTCCTCTCTATACCCCTCTATCCTCTCTCATACCCCTCTATATATTCCCTCTATAACTCTATATATCCCTCTATTCCTCTATATACCACTCTATATATCCCTCTATCCTCTATATTCCTCTCTATACCCCTCTATCCTCTCTATACTCCTCTATATACCCCTCTATCTCTATATTCCCTCTATATACCCTCTATCTCTCTATACTCCTCTATATACCCCCTCTATCCTCTATATCCTCTATATACCCCTCTATCCTCTCTATATTCCCTATTATACCCTCTATCCTCTCTATACTCCTCTATATACCCCTCCTATCCTCTCTATACTCCTCTAATACCCCCCTATCCTCTATATCCTCTATATACCCCTCTATCCTCTCTATACTCCTCTATATACCCCTCTATCCTCTATATTCCCTCTATATACCCCTCTATCCTCTCTATATCCTCTATATACCCCTCGATCTCTTCTCTTGTTGGTATCAGAGTAATGCTACAGGCCCTTGATGACACACTTCGCTACCACAAGAGAACCTAAAGAACATCCCTCTGCTTCCACAAGAGAATCCTAACGACATCCTTCTGCTTCCACAAGAGAATCCTAACGAACATCCCTCTGCTTCCACAAGAGAATCCTAACGAACATCCTTCTGCTTCCACAAGAGAATCCTAACAAACATCCCTCTGCTTCCACAAGAGAATCCTAACGACACATCCTTCTGCTCCACAAGAGAATCCTAACGAACATCCTTCTGTATGGAGACATCATTTTCCAGTCATGGGACAGCATCCTCCAAGCATCAAAGTTCATGACAATCAATTCACAATAACCATAATAACTATTGAGCTAAGCTTCGAGAAAACATTTACAAACCTCAGATTTTAATGAAGGGTTACTGTGGATTTGACCGTCGAAGACAGGACCTTTTTTTCCCAGTGCCTCAGTAAAAAAGAACAGGGAGTTAATTAAAATGTGAGACACCTCGCTGAATATCCTTAGCACTGTTTTGAGAACACTTACAAGACCCCCGGGTGAGAGAATGGAGAAAGGGAAAGGGGGAGGAAAGGAAGTAGTGAGATAGAAAAACAGGGGGGGGGGGGGGGGGTAAACGCAACACTGTTTTGGCGTGTGACTCTAATGCCACTGACGGGAGCTGTAAATTGGTTTCAGGACTCGATTTCTCACCTTAATTAACAACGGTGAAAACTCCTCTTCTCCGCTTTCAACTTTTACACTCATCTTGCTCCTAGATAAACTAGCGAGATGAGCCCTTCTGTTAAACCTCTAGGTGTTAACTCTGAATGGGGAGGTGTTGTGAGTCAAACGACAAACGGCAAACCCTTCCAACTGAGCACAGACATCGGTTCAACATCTAGTTTTCATGGATTCAACGTGAAATCAACAACAAATGTCAAAAGGTTAAAAGGTTAAAAGATTTTTTACAAATCCAATCAGTTTTCCACTTTGATTCATCACATACATTTTTTTTACGGTTGAAATGGAAAGAAACATTGTTTCAACCAGTATTTGCCCAGTGGGCCGGTTCTAGTTGTTCCTTTGCCAGGCGGCAAGCCCTTGTCCGTCCCTAGTGCTCAGGGTGGATTATTTACCCAGTAGCCCTCCACACGCAGTATAAACAAACCATTAGCATGCCAGCTAGCAGGCAGTCATCGGTGACCTAGTTTTAGCCTAGCTAGCACTAAAGCTAATACATCATACATCTCATAGCTGCTCATGGCTGTGTGGTGGATTCCCTTTGTGTGCATTCATGGTTCTTTCACTGTGTTTTAATGTGAGAGATGGAGATAAATGCCGGGGCCTGGATATAATAGATTCATCTGGAATATTCTGTCATTTTCATTTTATTTAAAGGTCAACCTTTATTTAAGCAAATACTGTATCAAGTCATTTGTTTTGCTTGTAATGCGTAGTAAAAAAAATGATATTGTTCAGTAAATCGTAGACACATTACCTAAACGACAATCATTTCTAAAGATAAGCCTTTCCTAAGAATGGATCCCTAACGGTGTCACAGCTAGTGTTTCTGCTGAGTCCTGTTGGTTATTCTGCTTCCTCATAAAGTCTTCATCATAGTATTAACCTTTAATGGCACAAGGACATGTTGAGATCACTGTTATGGATAGAGTCATTAAGGAGATGACATCATCATCCCTGCATGATGATTATGAGGTCATTTCCCCTACAGCACAGTCAACCTTCTTGATAAACGCTGGACAAGTATGTGACACCAAGGATAATTGAGGAAAAAGCCCATTTCCTGTTCAGAGTTGGAAAATGACAGGGGATGGATGTGGAGGAAAAACATGTAATAATCTGAAGCTGGTTTACCCAGACTGCAATGTTGATGGGGGGGGGGTGGAGTTCGAGACAGGCAGAGGAATTGGAAATGGCTGCCTGGAGGTCGTTCTTTATTTTGTGTGAAATTTTGACGAGGCAAGTTGACGTTTCCTCTTTTATGGTGACTGCTAAGGAGGGAGAGGCTAATTGGTCCTCGTTTGGTCAGACCCGGTGTGGAAATGTGATGAGGGAAACTGTCACATCACACCTGCCCTTGTTTTGAGCCAAACGTGCCTTAAACCATAATTCTAATGTTTAGAATGTAATCCATCCACCCAGGTATGGACTGTGTCCATTCAAGGCCTGTGTGTGTGTTCATGTAGGCCTGTGTTATTTTGAATGTGTGTCGTGTGCTGTGTGTGTGTGTGTGGTGTGTGGTGTGTGGTGTGTGTGTGTGTGTGTGTGTGTGGGTGTGTGTGTGTGTGTGTGTGTGTGTGTGTGTGTGTGTTGTGTGTGTGTGTGTGTGTGTGTTGTGTGTGTGTGTGTGTGTGTGTGTGCGTGTGTAATCGGCGGCTGTATTTTTACTGTCAGGGGAATGATTGGAGGAGGCATTTTTGAATTGCATGGTGGGTAGAATGGAAACATTCCGTTCCTGCTTGTTTGGTCTTGTCTTGTTTTCAGAGTAAAAAAAAGTAAATTGAGTGATTAAACTATTTAAACTTTGACCCTAAGTATTATTTTTGGGAAGGTAGATGTAGAGGTAACTGTGTTCACGGCCAGATTGACAGGCAGACACACGTCTGAGTGAAATGGGATTGGACTTGACGATTGTAGGTTCATGGAGACAGAGTGGAGGCAGTGTGTGTTTGGGAAAGGTGTTCTGACATTAGAGATTCAGAACAGGGTCTCCTCTGTATACACTCAGCGTACCGTTCATCCAAACTTTAACACTTTCAAAACACACAACCCAGGCTTGATCAAATCAAATCATATATTATTATTAGTCACAAGCGCCGAATACAAACAAGTGTAGTAGACCTTACAGTTTTAAAAAAATATGGATAAGAACAAGAAATAAAGTAACAAGTAATTAAAGAGCGCAGTTAAAATAAAAATAGCGAGACTATATACAGGGGGGGGGGGTACAGAGTCAATGTGCGAGGGGCACCGGTTAGTTGAGGTAATATGTACATGTAGGTAGTTATTAAAGGACTATGCATAGATGATAACAGCAGAGAGTAGC
The DNA here is from genome assembly GCF_002910315.2 of Salvelinus sp. IW2-2015. Classification (NCBI taxonomy): domain Eukaryota; kingdom Metazoa; phylum Chordata; class Actinopteri; order Salmoniformes; family Salmonidae; genus Salvelinus; species Salvelinus sp. IW2-2015. The sequence continues at coordinate 311,836 of NW_019942767.1, read as the reverse complement.
AGCAACGTAAAAGAGGGGAGGGGGGCAAAGCAAATAGTCTTGGTAGCCATTTGATTAGATGTTCAGGAGTCTTATGGCTGATGGGGGTAGAAGATGTTTAGAAGCCTCTTGAACCTAGACTTGGCGCTCCGTTGCCGCTTGCCGTGCGATAGCAGAGAGAACAGTCATTGACTAGGGAGGCTGGAGTCTTTGATTATTTTTAGGGCCTTCCTCTGACAGTGCCTGGTATAGAGGTCCTGGATGGCAGGAAGCTTAGCCGCAGTGATGTACTGGGCCGTTTGCATTACCCTCTGTAGTGCCTTGAGTTTGGAGGTCAAGCAGTTGCCTTACCAGCAGTGATTTAATCAGTCAGAATGCTCTCGATGGTGCAGCTGTAGAAATTTTTGAGGATCTGAGGACGCATGCCAAATCTTTTCAGTCTCCTGAGGGGGATTAGGTTTTGTCGTACCCTCTTCACGACTATCTTGGTGTGCTTGGACCATATTAGTTTATTGGTGATGTGGACACCAAGGAACTTGAAGCTCTCAACCTGCTCCACTGCAGACCCATTAATGAGAATGGGGGTGTGCTCGGTCCTCTTTTTCCTGTAGTCTACAATCATCTCCTTTGTCTTGATCATGTTGAGGGAGAGGTTGTTGACCTGGCACCACACTGCCAGGTCTCTGACCTCCTCCCTATAGGCTGTCTCGTTGTTGTCGGTGATCAGGGCTACCACTGTTGTGTCATTGGCAAACTTAATGATGGTGTTGGAGTCGTGCCTGGCCTTGCAGTCATGGGTGAACAGGGAGTACAGGAAGGGACTGAGCACGCACCCCTGAGGGGCCCCCTGTTGAGGATCAGCATGGCGGAAGTGTTGTTACCTACCCTTAATACCTGGGGGCAGCCCGTCAGGAAGTCCAGGATCCAGTTGCAGAGGTGTTTCGTCCCAGGGTCATTATCTTATTGATGAGCTTTGAGGGCACTATGGTGTTGAACGCTGAGCTGTAGTCAATGAAAAGCATTCTCACATAGGTGTTCCTATTGTCCAGGAGAGAAAGGGCAGTGTGGAGTGCAATTGAGATTGGATCATCTATCGATCTGTTGGGGCGGTAAGCAATTTGGAGTGTGTCTAAGGTTTCTGGGATAATGGTGTTGATGTGAGCCATGACCAGCCTTTCAAAGTCCTTTATGGCTACAGAAGTGAGTGCTACGGGTCAGTAGTCAATTAGGCAGGTTACCTTAGTGTTCTTGGGCACAGGGACTATGGTGGTCTGCTTGAAACATGTTGGTATTACAGACTCGGACAGGGAGAGGTTGAAAATGTCAGTGAAGACACTTGCCAGTTGGTCAGCGCATGCTCGCAGTACACGTCCTGGTAATCCGTCTGGCCCTGCGGCCTTGTGAATGTTGACCTGTTTAAAAGGTCTTACATCGGCTGCAGAGAGCATGATCACACAGTCTTTGGGAAACAGCTGGTGCTAGAATATATTTGTTGTTTTATTTGTTCACTCAGGTTCCCTTTATCTAATATTAGATTTTGACCAGCCTTTCAAAGCACTTCATGGCTACATTTAGGCAGGTTACCTTAGTGTTCTTGGGCACAGGCACTATGGTGGTCTGCTTGAAACATGTTGGTATTACAGACTCGGTCAGGGAGAGGTTGTAAATGTCAGTGAAGACACTTTACTGACATCCTGTTAATCCGTCCTGTTAATCCGTCTGGCCCCGCTGCCTTGTGAATGTTGAACAGTTTAAAGGTCTTACTCACATTGGCTGTGGAGAGCGTGATCACACAGTCTTCCGGAACCAGTCTGTGCTAGCAAAACAGTCCTGTAGCTTAGCATCTGCTTCATCTGAACACTTTTTTATTGATCTAGTTACTGGTGCTTCCTGCTTAAATGTTTTGCTTGTAAGCAGGAATCAGGAGGATAGAATTATGGTCAGATTTGCCAAATAGAGGGCGAGGGAGAGCTTTGTATGTGTCTCTGTGTGTGGAGTAAAGGTGGTCCAGAGTTTTTTTCCCTCTGGTCGCACAAGCTGATAGAAATTTGGTAAAACAGATTTCAGTTTCCCTTCATTGAAGTCCCCGGCTACTAGGAGCGCCACCTCTGGGTGAGCGTTTTCTTGTTTGCTTATGGCGGAATACCGGTCATTCAATGCTGTCTTAGTGCCAGCCTTAGTCTGTGGTGGTATGTAAACAACTACAAACTGTTGTATCCTGCCAGTGCAGCGTATAACCAGCCGGCTGTATGTTGATAGTGTCGTCGTTCAGCCACGACTCAGTGAAGCATAAGATATTACAGTTTTGAATGTCCCGTTGGTAGTTCAATCTTCCGCGTAGGTCATATATTCTATTCTCCAAAGATTGCACTTTTGCACGCAGAATGTAAGGAAGTGGGGATTTATTCGATCGCCTATGAATTCTCAGAAGGGAGAACGCCCTTTGGCCCCTTTTTCTCCACCTCCTCTTCACACAATTCACGGGGATCTAAGCCTGTTCCCGAGAAAGCAGTATATTGTATATTGTATAGTCCTGATGTCCCAAAGCAATTTTCGGTCATAAGAGACGTTAGCGGCAACATTATGTACAAAATAAGTTACAAACAACGCAAATAAATGAACAAAAAAACACAATCGGTTGGAGCCACGAGCGTTCTTCTCTGGCGCCATCCCATTCCATCTCTGAAAACATATGAAACACTAATATCTTATATATGTTCCTCTGACAGGGTAGTACCTGCACATTGCCTCTGTACCCATACCCCCTGTATAAAGCCTCACTATCGTTATTTTGCTACTGCTATTTAATTATGTGTTACTTTTATTTTATTTTTATTTTGGGGGGTATTTTTCTTAACTGAATTGTTGGTTAAGGGCTTGTAAGTAAATATTTCACCTGTTGTATTCGGAGCATGTTGTAGTCAAATCAAATGTTATTTATCTCCCTTGCATTCCACGCACATGCATACACACACACACCCACACACCCACACACTTTCCACAAACACACACGCACACACTTTCCACAAACACACACGCACACACTTTCCACAAACACACACGCACACACTTTCCACAAACACAAAAACACACTTTGCTCCACATGTTCTCCACTCAGGGTCTGCGAGGAGGCTCTCCTTCACCCTCAGGCCTTTTTCACATTAACATTTGAATGGAAGGTCAAACATCAATTTTACTGAGGTTTTACTGAGTAGCACAGTAAAGCTATAACACCACGGACCTCCTGAAGCCAACACACTGTTCAGCATGAATTGTTCACATCCATGTGAACACAGATGTGGATTCCACAACGCAGGAATTGTTCATGATTTTTATATGTAAACCTTGTGTTGGTGGGAGGAGTCATGGAAACCTTGTGTGGGTGGGAGGAGTCATGTAAACCTTGTGTGGGAGGGAGGAGTCATGGAAACCTTGTGTGGGAGGGAGGAGTCATGGAAACCTTGTGT
>NW_019942767.1:281700-307116 GCF_002910315.2 Salvelinus sp. IW2-2015 | reverse complement strand
TGTGTGTGTTGTGTGTTGTGTGTGTGTGTGTGTGTGTGTGTGTGTGTGTGTGTGTGTGTGTGTGTGTGTGTGTGTGTGTGTGGTGTGTGTGTGTGTGTGTGTGTGTGTGTGGACTGTTACCTCACCTGCCATCCCTAAGATAAGATCTGTGTTCCAATAAGAGTTCAAAGGTCAGTGAGAGAGTGGCCTTCAGGCTGTGTGCTGACAACAGAATGAGCAGCTGGCATGTTGTCGTGACAACTTATTTCTCTTTATGGAGTATTACATTTTTTCCATTAATCGTCACCATGTGTCTGTAGAAAGCTTTATTCACAAACTCCATCAATATGTTTTTTAATCGTAAAAAGGTTGTGTGTTTCAGTGAAGTTTCATTTGTAAAACAAATACAGTAATATGTCGTCAATTTGATTTGAGACGGTATTGCAGTAGAATCTGGCTGCAGACGCAACCCACGTGTTGGCCAGCTGATCTGTAGACAGTGAAATGTCCTGCACCATTGAGGATCACGCTCAGGTCGCCTCTCCAGACATGGGAGTCAGAGCGTCTCTGATAAACCTAACACACACACACCGTTGCCCCAGGTGTGCCCACAGAGTTAATTAAATAAAAAGTATCTGCCCCATGAGTGGGCCTGACCTTTCACCTTTCAAATAACCATAAAGAGAAGAGACCCTGCAGGCCATCAGATCTCTGTCAGTTACTTCTCACTCTCTGTGACATTGTTTCTCAAACCTCTCCTTGAACTAACTTACCTGATTCATCTCGTCAAGCGATTGTTGGTTAGTTGAATTACGTATACTACCTGTGTAGTTCAAATACATGGAATGGTTGGGGGTCCCCGAGGAGAGGTTTGAGAACCCTTTGCTCTATGAGGTATATTTTCTAATAATGAACAGATCTGACGGCCGGCCAAATTCTCACAACCTGATAGGATCTGTGACCTCCATCTTTGTTCCCCTCTCGTACATGTCATTGGTTTCACAACAACAACAGAGATACATTGTGACAGACACAAACAACAAAGACTAGGGTTTTGTTAGCCTGGGTTAAAGTGGAATAATAATGACTGAACTAACCACGAATTCCAGCCAGAGACAGCTCTCTCACATTATGAAGAGTGTGATAGGAACATTATCATATTGTCAAAGCCTCACTGCTGTCAGGGTCACGCTAGGAGTCTGTTGTGCAGTCATAGCAGCAGGAGTCACAGAATATTCTCTCCACACGGCAGGCGGTACCGGAACCAAGTGTAGGTCCAAAAAGATCCTGAACAGCATCTACCCCCAAAGCCATAAGACTGATGAACAGTTAATCACATGGTTACCCAGACTATTTACATTTACCCGCTTTTTTTACACAGCTGCTACTCACTGTTTATTATCTATGCATAGTCTCTTTTTTATAAAAAATTTTTTTTTGCCTTTATTTAACCAGGTAGGCCCGTTGAGAACAAGTTCTCATTTACAACTGTGACCTGGCCAAGATATAGCAAAGCAGTGCGACACAAACAACAACACAGAGTTACACATGGAATAAACAAACGTACAGTCAATAACACAATAGAAAAATCTATGTACAGTGTGTGAAAAATCTTTACCTCTACCTACAGGTACAGATTACCTCAATTACCTGGAATAACCTGTATCCCCGCACATTGACTCTGTCAAGAGGTACCGGTACCCCCTGTATATAACCTCCACATTGACTCTGTACCGGTACCCCCTGTATATAGTCTCCACATTGACTCTGTACCGGTACGCCCTGTATATAGCCTCCACATTGACTCTGTACCGGTACCCCCTGTATATAGCCTCCACATTGACTCTGTACCGGTACCCCCTGTATATAGCCTCCACATGATCGTAACCGTTACCCTGTATATAGCTCCACATTGATCTGTACGTCGATACCCTGTAATATGAGCCTCACATTGACTCTGTACATCCCCTGTAGCCCCCATTGCTGTGATCGTAACCTGTATATAGCTCTCACATTGATTGTACAATACCCCTGTTATATAGCCATCACATTGACTCTGTACTGGTACCACTTGTATATAGCCTCCACAGTTGACTATGTAAGGTAATACCCTGTATACAGTCTCCACATTGATCTTGTACCGTATACCCTGTATATAGCCCTCACATTGACTCTGTACCGTAATACCTGTATATAGCTCCACATTGACTCTGTAGCCGAACACCTGTGTATATAACCCCTGTTAATCGTTATTTTATTGTGTTACTTTTAAATTTTTTTTAGTTAATTTTAGCTAATATTTTCTACTCTGCATTGTTGGTTAATGTTGTAAAGGAAGCTCCTTCACTCGTAGGTTCACTGTTGTACTCGCGCTTGTGACAATATCATTTATTTTAGTTTTGGAGATGTTTGTGTTGGGGGTGCTGGGGGGGGGGGGGGGGGGGGGGGGGGTGGTTGGTTCCCGCATTGCTTCTGGGAATGAAGGCATACATTTCGACGCTATTTATTTATTTATGTCTATTATTTATCATTGTCCTAAAGGACGTTGAAAACATAATATGTATTTTTTAAGTTCTGAGGAAGTGAAACTTTTGCCTGTATTGTAAGTGTTATGTTGCAGGGAGGTTATGATGAGATGTTTTCTAGTGGTTCACTAAGGATTTATTCTGGAAAGTTTTATTCAAGTTCTGGAGAACAAAAAAGATAAGTTATTTTAGGTAAATACATTCTGAGAACATGTTTCAATAAGAATATTAATAACACTGCTAGCTAGGTTAGTGTTTTCACCTCCAACAAAGATGGGTCACAGACATTTTTTTATTTTTTTATTATTTTGTTTTATTTCACCTTTATTAACCAGGTAGGCAAGTTGAGAACCAAGTTCTCATTTAAATTGCGACCTGGCCAAGATAAAGCTAAGCGTTTGACACATACAACAACACAGAGTTCAACATGGAGTAAAAAACATAACAGTCAATAATACAGTAGAAAAAAGTTCTATATACAATGTGAGCAAATGAGGTGAGATAAGGGAGGTGAAGGCAAAAAAAAAAGGCCATGGTGGGAAGTAAATACAATATAGCAAGTAAACACTGGAATGGTTAGGTTTGCAGTGGAAGAATGTGCAAAGTAGACAATAGATAATAATGGGGTGCAAGGACAAAATAAAATAAAAAATACACTGGAGGAAGAGGTAGTTGTTTGGGCTAAATTATAGATTGGCTATGTACAGGTGCAGTAATCTGTGAGCTGCTCTGACAGCTGGTGCTTAAAGCTAATGAGGGAGATAAGTGTTCCAGTGTTCAGAGATTTTTGTAGTTCGTTCCAGTCATTGGCAGCAGAGAACTGGAAGGAGAGGCGGCCAAAGGAGGAATTGGTTTTGGGGGTGACCAGAGAGATATACCTGCTGGAGCGCGTGCTACAGATGGGTGCTGCTATGGTGACCAGCGAGCTGAGATAAGGGGGGACTTTACCTAGCAGGGTCTTGTAGATGACCTGGAGTGGGTTTGGCGACGAGTATGAAGCGAGGGCCAGCCAACGAGAGTGTAATTTAATTTAACATGAATTTGTAACATGAATTAGCTTTATCATTAATCATGTAAACACATGTATTATTTTATAGTAGCATGGCATCAGTGAGATTCAAATCTGTGATCTTCTTCTCTACAGGAGTAAATACAACATTTTGGAAACATTATTTACATTTATCAGGGGGTGCTGCAGCACCTTCAGCGCCCCTACTTCCTGCTTCAGTGCCCCTACTTCCTGCGGCTATGTGTGCAGTAACAGATGATGTAACTCTGACATGTCGGGACTAGTTTCCTTCATTACATTATTCTGAGATTGCCTCTCTCAGATCAGACCAAACTGAAATACAGCAGTTCTGGAGAAATGTAATTATTTAGTCCCTGGGCAGGCAGTACATTTATAGCTTCAAACAAGTTTTCTTTCAAGTCAGCTATTTGGATTGTTGATTAGATAAGGTTAATGAGGAGGGCTATGATTTGAAGAGAGTCATTTCAGTCATTCTTTCCCTATGGTTCCTATTTAAATCATTGTGAATGGCAATACTGTGTTCGTACGGTCAGACTGGTCCAAACAAAATCAACAAGGGCTGATTCCTAATATGACATCCATGCAGATTTTAGGGTTGGGGTTTATATATTTTACGGTTAGGGTTTGTATATTTTAGGGTTGGGGTTTGTATATTTTAGGGTTGGGTTTGTATATTTTAGTGTTGGGGTTTGTATATTTTAGGGTTGGGGTTTGTACATTTTAGGGTTGGGGTTTGTACATTTTAGTGTTGGGGTTTGTATATTTTAGGGTTGGGGTTTGTACATTTTAGGGTTGGGGTTTGTACATTTTAGTGTTGGGGTTTGTACATTTTAGGTTTGGGGTTTGTACATTTTAGGTTTGGGGTTAGGGTTATCAAATTTAGGGTTGGGTTTAGGGTAGGTGAATTTTAGGGTTGGGGTTAGGGTTAGTGAATTTTAGGGTTTGGGTTAGGGCTAGTGAATTGTGGGGTTGGGATTAGGGTTAGTGAATTTTAGGGTTGGGGTTAGGGCTAGTGAATTGTGGGGTTGGGGTTAGGGTTAGTGAATTTTAGGGTTGGGGTTAGGGCTAGTGAATTGTGGGGTTGGGATTAGGGTTAGTGAATTTTTGGGTTGGGGTTAGGGCTAGTGAATTACACAGTAATTTTTCAAGTTAGGATTCAGAGAAAAGTGTCCATAGTAATTCACAATTGGCTGATGATGGACTTGTAGTTTACTTTGCATTTTAGAAACTGTTCTGTGAAAGCTTTCTGTTGGTACTAACCTACTGTAGAACAAAGTGCTTACATTAACCCACTTCTCGTGAATGKCAGAAAATATAATTTCTCTAATTCCCATCTGCACGTGTCATTTCTACCTTCTTKATGGGGTATTCAACCCTTACCCTACAAGGTCCAGAGTCTGCTGCTTTTCTGTTCTACCTGATATTTAACTGCACCCACCAGTTCTAAATCAGTCCCTGATTAGAGGGGAAGCATGAAGAAAATGCAGTGGAACCGGCTTCGAGGTCCAGAGTTGAGTTTGATGGTGCCCGAGGTAGACGATTCAGTCTCCATATGTTTCTAACGGCCACATTAACGTCTATGATTCATYATCTTACGTCCACCATTTTACATGGGAAGTAGAGACACACGTAGTCATGTAAATATTGTGTTGTAAATCGGTTCAGAAGTTTAATCCTAGGATCTGCATCATTCAGCAAGCAATATGGAAAAGAATCCACACTGACAGATGGRAAGATCATAAAGCACTGATTGGATGCTGAGTTACAAATTACTCGGCAACAAGCTTCGAGACCATAGCAACACTCTTGTTAACCATGAACTCTCTCAACCAAACACCAACCGAAAGCTGAAGAAGTCCCGCCTTCCATCGCCATCCAACCAATTAAATCAACAGAGACGCATGCTTTAATTGGTTATGGAAAAAAACGGTGTTAACGATTACAATAAAAACTTCTTTTTTTTATGTATGTGTGAGCAGCACGGTGTTGTTTTTGTGTTCAATCCAACTCTTGGTTCTTTCTTTTCATGAAAAGTCAAAATTCGTAGAAATGTTCTTCCTAAAATGAAGTTTCAAAAATATATTTTCCTATTTTATCTTGTTCATTTGGGGATGACAGGGTTAAAATGTGATCTTGGATCAGACAACTGTGCAGCTGTGACAACAAGGCAGTTTAAAATGGCTGCTTCCTGTCCTAATGCTCCTCTATACAAGCCCTTATCCCAATCAGTTTCCCTGWGTTGACTTGTGTTGCGTTGTGTACTGATACCTAGCGTGGGCTGTGTTTCTCTGAGGCGCTGCTGCTCGTTGACTCCATGTTGGGGTTTCAACRCCCCCATGATAAAGTCTCACTTCCTATAAACAAATTCCAATCTATCTGCTAAGAGTTTATCCAATAGGAAGTGATTCTACTCTGTTTATTTCATGATATTTCTTAATCAACCATGCCTGGATGTTTCAACCCAGTCCACTCCAGATTCTCCTCCTCAACCTCTCCTTCTTAATTCTTGTCATTGTATGTCTCATCTAACCCTATCCTCAAAAGTCTCTGTCATTCTTTGCTTTAGTGAGACACTGTAAAAGAGCTGATGAGTAATGGCCATACAGTATATGTTTTAAGCTGATCATAGTTCCTGGAAGACCAGTGGGAGTGAGATAAGATTTCACACCCTCTTAATCACCATGGTCTGGTCTGCATTCTTATCAAGACTTCTAGACTGGGTCCACTTTGTGGTAGCGCTCAGCTGGGAGGGGACCATCTACGGAATGCTTGTAAATGCGTTAGAGAGAAATAATGAGTGTGCTCTCTCTCTGGGCTGGATGGCTAGCTAGCTAGATAGATAGGTATCTAGCTAGCAAACATAGCTGCACACAATAATACCATTGTCTATATCAGCATGTGAAGTAGCTGTCAAATCACCTAAACACACTGCATATCTGTATTTGTGAGGTGGCATGTACAGGCTGGCTAGTAGGATGGGATGTGTACTGTAGTATTATCTGAAATAAGGAGGCACGACAACGAGGCTCTAGCTTCAGCATGTTTACTAGCCTAGTCTGCGCATGTCAAACATAGGTACGGATACCCACAAGGGCCATCCTAGTACATCTCCACCTCTCCAAGGAACAAGAATGCACCATTCATTACCAGTGACGCATGACTGAAATGCAATTTGGAAACCAGTATTATTCTCTTAAACATGCTACTTCACATCCTGAACCAGAATTATTCTCTTTAACATGATCCTTCACATCCTGAACCAGAATTATTCTCTTTAACATGCTACTTCACATCCTGAACCAGAATTATTCTCTTTAACATGCTACTTCACATCCTGAACCAGAATTATTCTCTTTAACATGCTACTTCACATCCGGAACCAGAATTATTCTGTTAAAAAAAGCCCCTTGCTTTTGAATTTTATTTAATAACGACATGCCACTGACTTTGAGGAAAGCCAGTGTGTCTATGTTTGCGGATGACTCAACACTATCTACATCAGCTACTACAGCGACTGAAATGACTGCAACACTCAACAAAGAGCTGCAGTTAGTTTCAGAGTGGGTGGCAAGGAATAAGTTAGCTCAAAATATTTATAAAACTAAAAGCATTGTATTTGGAACAAAACACTCACTAAACCCTAAACCTCAACTAAATTGTGTAATAAATAATGTGGAAATTGACTAAATTGAGATGACTAAACTGCTTGGAGTAACACTAGATTGTAAACTGTCATGGTCAAAACATATTGATGCAGTAGTAGCTAAGATGGGGAGAAGTCTGTCTATAATGAAGCGATTCTCTGCCTTCTTAACAACACTATCAACAAGGCAGGTCCTACAGGCCCTAGTTTCTACCTTCTTAACAACACTGTCAACAAGGCAGGTCCTACAGGCTCTAGTTCCTACCTTCTTACCAAAACAACACTGTCAACAAGGCAGGTCCTACAGGCCCTAGTTTCTACCTTCTTAACAACACTGTCAACAAGGCAGGTCCTACAGGCCCTAGTTTCTACCTTCTTAACAACACTGTCAACACGGCAGGTCCTACAGGCCCTAGTTTTGTCGCACCTTGTCTACTGTTCAGCTGTGTGGTCAGGTGTTTCAAAAAAGGACTTAGGAAAATTGCAATTGTCTCAGAACAGGGCAGCACGGCTGGCCCTTGGATGTACAGAGAGTTAATATTAATAAAATGCATGTCAATCTCTCCTGGCTGAAAGTGGAGGAGAGATTGACTTCATCACTACTTTTATTTATGAGACATGTTGAATGCACCGAGCTGTCTGTCTAAACTATTGGCACTCAGCTCGGACACCCATGCATACCCCACAAGACATGCCACAAGAGGTCCCTTCACAGTCCCCAAGTCCAGAACAGACTATGGGAGGCACACAGTACTGCATAGAGCCATGACATGCCACAAGAGGTCCCTTCACAGTCCCCAAGTCCAGAACAGACTATGGGAGGCACACAGTACTGCATAGAGCCATGACTACATGGACCTCTATTCCACATCAAGTAACTGACGCAAGCAGTAAAATTAGATTTAAAAAACAGATTAAAAAACACCTTGTGGAACAGCGGGGACTGTGAAGCAACACAAACATTAGCACATACACACACACACACACACAATAACATACGCACTATACATACACATGGATTTAGTACTGTAGATATGTGGTGGAGTAGGGGACTGAGGACACACAGTGTGTTGTGAAATCTGTGAATGTGTTGTAATGTTTTTATAATTGTATGAACTGCCTTCATTTTTCTGGACCCCATGGAGAGTAGCTGCTGCTTTTCCAATTGCTTGGATACAATACACATAAAGCTAAGATCATTTGTTCATTGAACTAAAATCACCTTTTCAAAATGACACAACATAACATCAAAGTATTACCATTTCAAAATGCAATTCACACATTACATCTGAAATGACTGTCTATTCATTTCATTTACAATGATCTAACTATCAATTGATACAACTGCTCAAAATGATAAGTAACTGTTGCATTACTATTAATGCATAGTTTTATGGAAACTGACAAACAATATTCCATGTTTAGTTCATGAAAGTTTCAGGATAACGAGATCCATTGACCCCAATTACCGTGGAACATATTATCTATGTAATATTTCATCATCATTCTTTATCAGACATGTGTATTGTTGCTTCCAGCCTACAGACAGCCTACAGACAGAAACTAAAACAAGAAGCTCCCGCGCTCATTTCTGTTCAACGCTGGTCTGACCAATCTGAGTCCACGCTTTAAGACTGCTTCGATCACGTGGATTGGGATATGTTCCGCGTCCAACAACAACATTGACGAATACGCTGATTCGGTGAGCGAGTTTATTAGAAAGTGCATTGGCGATGTCATACCCACAACAACTATTAAAACATTCCCAAACCAGAAACTGTGGATTGACGGCAGCATTCGCGTGAAACTGAAAGCGCGAACCACTGCTTTTAACCAGGGCAAGGTGACCGGAAACATGACCGAATATAAACAGTGTAGCTATTCCCTCCGCAAGGCAATCAAACAAGCTAAGCGTCAGTATAGAGACAAAGTAGAGTTGCAATTTAACGGCTCAGACACAAGAGGTATGTGGCAGGGTCTACAGTCAATCACGGATTACAAAAAGAAAACCAGCCCCGTCGTGGACCAGGATGTCTTGCTCCCAGACAGACTAAATAACTTCTTTGCTCGCTTTGAGGACAATACAGTGCCACTGACACGGCCCGCTACCAAAACCTGCGGACTCTCCTTCACTGCAGCCGACGTGAGTAAAACATTTAAACGTGTTAATCCTCGCAAGGCTGCAGGCCCAGACGGCATCCCCAGCCGCGTCCTCAGAGCATGCGCAGACCAGCTGGCTGGTGTGTTTACGGACATATTCAATCAATCCTTATCCCAGTCTGCTGTTCCCACATGCTTCAAGAGGGCCACCATTGTTCCTGTTCCCAAGAAAGCTAAGGTAACTGAGCTAAACAACTACCGCCCCGTAGGACTCACTTCCGTCATCATGAAGTGCGTTGAGAGACTAGTCAAGGACCATATCACCTCCACCCTACCTGACACCCTAGACCCACTCCAATTTGCTTACCGCCCCAATAGATCCACAGACGACGCAATCGCAACCACACTGCACACTGCCCTAACCCATCTGGACAAGAGGAATACCTATGTGAGAATGCTGTTCATCGATTACAGCTCAGCATTTAACACAATAGTACCCTCCAAACTCGTCATCAAGCTCGAGACCCTGGGTCTCAACCCCGCCCTGTGCAACTGGGTACTGGACTTCCTGATGGGCCGCCCCCAGGTGGTGATGGTAGGTAACAACATCTCCACCCCGCTGATCCTCAACACTGGGGCCCCACAAGGGTGCGTTCTGAGCCCTCTAGTGTACTCCCTGTTCACCCACGACTGCGTGGCCATGCACGCCTCCAACTCAATCATCAAGTTTGCGGACGACACTACAGTGGTAGGCTTGATTACCAACAACGACGAGATGGCCTACAGGGAGGAGGTGAGGGCCCTCGGAGTGTGGTGTCAGGAAAATTACCTCACACTCAACGTCAACAAAACAAAGGAGATGATTGTGGACTTCAGGAAACAGCAGAGGGAGCACCCCCCTATCCACATCGACGGGACAGTAGTGGAGAGGGTAGTAAGTTTTAAGATCCTCGGCGTACACATCACGGACAAACTGAATTGGTCCACCCACACAGACAGCGTTGTGAAGAAGGCGCAGCAGCGCCTCTTCAACCTCAGGAGGCTGAAGAAATTYGGCTTGTCACCAAAAGCACTCACAAACTTCTACAGATGCACAATCGAGAGCATCCTGTCGGACTGTATCACCGCCTGGTACGGCAACCGCTCCGCCCACAACCGTAAGGCTCTCCAGAGGGTAGTGAGGTCTGCACAATGCATCACTGGGGGCAAATTACCTGCCCTCCAGGACACCTACACCACCTGATGTCACAGGAAGGCCATAAAGATCATCAAGGACAACAACCACCCGGGCCACTGCCTGTTCACCCCGCTATCATCCAGAAGGCGAGGTCAGTACAGGTGCATCAAAGCAGGGACCGAGAGACTGAAAAACAGCTTCTATCTCAAGGCCATCAGACTGTTAAACAGCCACCACTAACATCGAGTGGCTGCTGCCAACATACTGACTCAACTCCAGCTCACTTTAATAATGGAATTGATGGAAATTGATCAAAAATGTATCACTAGCCACCTTTTAAACAATGCCACTTTTATGTTTACATACCCTACATTACTCATCTCATATGTATATACTGTACTCTATATCATCTACTGCATCTTGCCATCTTTATGTAATACATGTATCACTAGCCACTTTAAACTATGCCACTTTTATGTTTACATACCCTACAGTACTCATCTCATATGTAATACTGTACTCGGATATCATCTACTGCATCTTGCCTATGCCGTTCTGTACCATCACTCATTCATATATCTTTATGTACATATTCTTTATCCCTTTACACTTGTGTGTGTGTATAAGGTAGTAGTTGTGGAATTGTTAGGTTAGATTACTTGTTGGTTATTACTGCATTGTCGGAACTAGAAGCACAAGCATTTCGCTACACTCGCATTAACATCTGCTAACCATGTGTATGTGACTAATAAAATTTGATTTGATTTGACACTGTTTCTATGGTCCCATGTACCACTTTTCCAGACCATGTTTTCAGATTTGACATTACTCACTGGCCACTTCATTAGGTACACCTACATAGTACTGGGTAGGACCCCCTTTTGCCTCCACAACAGCCTGAATTATTCACGGTGTTGTACGTTAAGAGATGCTCTTCTGCACACTGTTTTAAACAGCTGTTATTTGAGCATTTGTGACCTTTCTGTTATCTTGAATGAGTCTGGACATTCCCCTCTGACCTCTCTCATTAACAATGTATGTTTTCCCAAAGAACTGCCGCTCACTGGATGTGTTTTGTTTATCCTACCATTCTCTGTAAACTCTAGAAACTGTAGTGCGTAAAAATCCCAGGAAGGCAGCTGTTTCTGAGATGCTGGAATCACCATGTGTGGCATCAACAATCATACCATGGTCAAAGTTGCTTAGATTACTCATCTTGCCTGTTGTAATGTTTGGTTGTACAACAACTAAAGCTCTCTACTCTATATAATATATATATATTGAGTTGCAGGCAGCCACATGATTCGCAGTTCTAATGTAACCTTCCTTGATGAGCTAAATTTGGTCTGTAGAGCAGATGGCATGACCTATGTCACTGTGTGGGATAATGTCAGGTTCCACCATGCTCAAATGGTGCAAGCATGGTTTCAGGCCCAACCACATTTTACCACCCTTTACTTACTCCCATACTCTCCTTTCCTTAACCCGATTGAGGATGGAGGTGGAAGGTATATGATAGGCGCCCTCACGGACAAGCCGCCCTTCTCCAGGCCATGGATGACGCATGCAATGACATCACGGCAGACCAGTGTCAGGCCTGGATTCGCCCGAAGATTCTTCCCAAGATGTTTGGCTAATGAAAACATGATGTGGATGATGTGGATGAGAACCTGTGGCCAAATCCACAAGACAGGGTTGATGGAAATGTAGAAGTACAGTAATCAAACTTTGTTTTGCTTTTTACAGTAAGCCAGGTGAGGAACACTGCAGTTTACGTTTTACTGTAGTTTTTTATCTTTTTTTGTAGCTAATTATTTTTCCTTTGATTCAAAGAAACCTATGTTGTGATTTTATTGTATTTCATCAATACATTTCATATTTTGTTCAATGGTTCCACTGTGTCTGTAGTATTCTCTCTACTAGTCCTTTTACAGTGATGTATTTACGTGTAGTAGCATAACGAAACATGTATCACATATTTTGTAGTACAATATTTAATGATTATACGAACAACTACACAGTGAAACTATCGGAATCTTGTGTGTCGGTGATCTAAATGAATGTTCCTATGGTATTTCATGATTAATTAGTTATTTGAACCAAAGATTCTGCAAGTGCAAGTGTTCTTTAAAGATATGAATGCACAATGCAATGTTTTGAACATTGGACAGCCTGTGTTACAAGTGATGACCGTTTTGAGTTTTGTGTCTAGAGTTTTGATAAATGACCACAAGGTTCTGAAAATAGTGCCAAAGTGGTAGTAAAAAACTGTAAAAACAAATATAAAGACTTCCCATCCTGAACCAGTATTATTCTCTTTAACATCCTACTTCACATACTGAAACAGTATTATTCCCCCATGGTTTGTGATTGTTTATTGTATTTTCGGTCTGTCATGGTGTGCGTGTATTTGTTACTTTGAATATTTGACATTTTGAGTAAAAGTACATTGATTACTCATATCTGCTGTCCTGCACCTGACTCTCTACACCAGCTACACCTAGGACCCATTACAAATACCATTACACTGATCCCTTAAATTGGGTGGACAACATGTCAGTTAATTCTACAAGAGCTCTGATAGGTTGGAGGATGTCCTCCTCCGGAGGTTGTCATAGTTACTGTGTAAGTCTATGGCATGGGTTGAGAACCACGATCCTTCTAGATTTTGTATTGAAGTCAATATACCCAGAGGAAGATGGGAACTCCTCCGTCTACACCATGGTTCCACCCTACAGAGTGCTGTTGAGGCTACTGTAGACCTTCATTGCAAAGCAGTGTGTTATAATAAATTATTTCATGACGTCAATATATTTACTATAGTTTTATCAAAAAAGTATTCATTTTTTATGACATTCACTGTGGAGGATGCTCCTCCCCTTCCTCCTCTGTTGAGCCTCCTCTGGTTTCTGTATATATATATAAAAAAAAATGCACAGCTAAATGGAAGCTAATTCAATGTAGGACCTTACATTAATGTCTGTAGATTCCTACTCCGACTCAGTGACGCTTCACTAAAGGGATGTTTTTGTTTCATAGCGGTGAATTAGAGCTTGACGCTGTATGGAGATGAGTACACTTCAGGCCTAATTTATATTACTTATGTATGTACAAAATATATCCCAAAACATGTTTGTGCCAGTTTTCATGCAAAAGTTGACATTTATAAAAATGTAAGTTGACAAGTGAGAATGTGCTTATCCTCCCACAAACTTTAGACCACAGTTTCTACTGGTTGCAGTCTTGCATTGCCAGAAGGCAACGGTAGACTAGTAGTAGTCTGGTGCAGGAATATATGAGGATCGTTCTTCGCCGCCGGTGGGTAGCTTGGCGAGCAGGGAGGCCCCCTCGGCCTGGATGAGCTCGTAGGGGCCACGTTGGCTGGCCACCCCACGATGAAGCTCGTCTTGCTGGGCAAACAGGGTCCGGATAGCCTCGGGCTGGCAGGGGAGGGAGTCGGCGGTAGAGTCTCTTTGACCACCCTGGTTGTCCAGCCAGCTCCGCAGCTCCTCGAACATCTGCTGGAACTGCTGGGTGCTTGAGAGAGCGGCTTGTTCAGAACAAAACAACTGGTAGAAATATAATAACAAGATGCGATCATTTGCTGTTAATGAGAAGAGCGAAATGTCTATTTATTTAATCTATGCATTCTATGAATTATTTCGTTGCCGTAGAATAGAAAAGACTAGAATAAAACTTTATTGTCCATCCAGGCTGGGATTTTTTTTCTTTGGCATCACCTTCACATCATACACATTTAAACCAGTCAGTACATCATGTTACGTACACTGACAACATGGAGGACATTAATACATTCACTTACAACTGTCCGCCGTCCCAACTGCACTGGATAGATCAGTACATGCCATGATCATTGCAGAATAAATTCCTCACCTTCTCTGAGTGTGATTGTGTCATACTTGTGAAATAGCCTAGGCCTACAACAAGTGACAAGATAGGCTACCATACGTCCTTTATCTCATTTCATTGGACCCACTTCACAGTATTAAATATAAAAGGCTGTGATTCGATCCGAGGTGCAGTTTAACGGTATAACAAACGGGTTCATCCTTTTCAATTGACGTTTTGTAGGCTACGTCTGAATACTGTAATGTCAAATGTCTCGAGTAGATACTATCTAATTTATAAACACAATACATAATGCATACATGTACTGTATATCATCATCAACATCGCAGAATAAAACCCTTACTTTTTCTGGCTATGATGTGATCATATTTCCAAAGTGTACATACAACAATGCGCATCTCTCATTTAATTGGGCTTATTATATAGGCTTTTTTAATTTAAATGTGTTGCTCTATGCATCCCGAAAGGCAGTACAATTTTTAAAGGTGAACAGACAGTTGATCTTTTGCATTGAAGTGTATAGGCTACCACTGTAAGTAGGTATACTGTAGTTTAAAAACAATTCAGAGAATAGATTTTTTTTCTTTATTTGCGGGCAGTGCAAAACATTATTGAATTCAAACGATCTGTTTACAGGTCCACAACAATTTGCAATAGTTTTTTTGTCTTCCAGGAAAGGTCAGATACAGCAAATGTCACAAGAAAACATTCTGCCAAAACCAAATACATTTCATCATGTTCGCAATTGCTTTTCCCTTTGGATGGCCTTCTGTCTTGGCCTAATTCCAATACTTCCAAAGTATATAGCAAATGAGGGCGTTATTTTCACCGTAAAAGGTGAATGATGGCCGTTTTTCATTCCGAGTTATAATGCTCGTTTTTCGCTCGTACAGTTTTACGACCGGTCTGATTTATAACAGGAAACATGCGTATGTTTGTTTGTGCGCCAAGTTTATAAATCTCACATTTTTTATGCTTAAACAGTCTTTTCATAAATGGCTCATGCGGATACATTATTTAGTTTAAAATGTAGGCAACGTTTATAAACGAGGCCCCTCTTCTTGCTGTCTTGCTGTCTGCTGTCTGCCTTTTGGCATGCAAGAGCCCGGAGACACGCAGACGCTTGAGTGAGTGAGAGTCAATGTGCAGTAGTCAATTTACGACACAAGTGAGCAGACCGGTGTTGCAGTGCCTTTTGCCTAAATGTGTTCTGGGGTTTTGAAGATATATAACAAGTAAAAAGTTATGACTGCATCATTCTGCTGTCAGTTGCTACTCCACTTGACTGTGCACAGCGCCATATGGGAGCCCTGTTGAAGCAACTCGCGTAAAACCATGCAATTAATTCTGAATTACCCCAGACAATCTGCTGCTAGAGCGGACTAATGAAACTGACGTGGATGGCCTCAGAGCACAGGAGGGGATGGAGGCTTCTGGCTCAGAGCTACGACATACACACTTATGCAAAAGATGGACGAAACGCACAAACACGCGCACACGAACACACTGGCACACAGTCGCTCTCACACAGTCACACAGTCTGCTTCATACAGGTTTCCAGGAAGCATCTGCATGACTGCCCTAAATTTGCCTGACGTGAGCCTGAAATTGAATCTAATTGCGCCTCTCTGGAGACATTGCGCAGCACACTGGTAATTTTTGAGAGGGAAAAGCAGCTGTGGACGGCATAATTTAACCCAAATAATCAGGGATATAAGAAAGGAATGGTAACGGAGACAAGTATTTGTTGACTGCTGGAAATCTGCTGTTGATGTAGTGCACAGCCAGTGTGTGTGTGGTGTGTGTGTGTTGTGTGTGTGTGTGTGTGTGTGTGTGTGTGTGTGTGTGTGTGTGTGTGTGTTGTGTGTGTGTGTGTTGTGTGTGTGTGTGTGTGTGTGTGGTGTGTGTGTGGCGTTTAGGGCAGAATAGTGCACAAATGCAAAATAGAAGACTCACTTAGGTACGAGTAGATGTAAAATATACTGAACAAATATAGAAACTCAACATGCATCAATGATTTACTGAGTTACAGTTCAAATAAGGCAATCAGTCAATCAAAAGAAATTAATTAGGCCCTAGTCTATGGATTTTGCATGACTGGGCAGGGCCACAGCCATGGGTGGGCCTGGGAGGGCATAGGCCCACCCACTTGGGAGCCAGGCCCAGCCAGTCAAATTACTTTTTCCCAACAAAGGACTTTATTACAGACAGAATTCCAACTCCGTTTTATCAGCTGTCCGGGTGGCTGTCTCAGACGATCCTGCAGGTAAAGAAGCCGGATGTGGAGGTCCTGGGCTGGCGTGGTTACATGTGGTCTGCGGTTTTGAGGCCGGTTGGATTTTGGAGGCGGCTTATGGTAGAGAAATGAACATTACATTATCTGGCAACAGCTCTGGTGGGCATGCCTGCAGTCAGCATGCTAATATCACACTCCTCAAAACTTGAGCCATCTGTGGTATTGTGTTGTGTGACAAACTGCACATTTTAGAGTGGCCTTTTATTGTCCCCAGCACAAGGTGCACCTGTGTAATGGCCATGCTGTTTAATCAGCTTCTTGATATGCCACACCTTTCAGGTGGATGGATTATCTTGAGAAATGCTCACTACCAGAGATGTTAACAAACGTGTGCACAACATGTGAGAGAAATAAGCTTTTTGTGCGTACGGAAAATATCAGGGATCTTTTAATTTTCAGCTCATGAAACATGGGACCAACACTTTACTTCTTCTACTTCTTCTTTTATAAATGTATTTTTGGTCAGTATAGTTCACTGAACAGATTCACGTGTTTAGCTGTCTCTGTTTCAATGGTGTCTATGCATCATTACAGCACATTCATCAGTGTATATGTTACTACAGCAGTCTGTTTACCAGTCTCTGTATCATTATGTTACTACAGCAGTCTGTTTACCAGTCTCTGTATCATTATGTTACTACAGCAGTCTGTTTACCAGTCTCTGTATCGTTATGTAACTACAGCAGTCTGTTTACCAGTCTCTGTATCATTATGTTACTACAGCATTCTGTTTACCAGTCTATGTCTCATTATGTTACTACAGCAGTCTGTTTACCAGTCTATGTATCATTATGTAATTACAGCAGTCTGTTTACCAGTCTCTGTATCGTTACAAGTAGGCCTCATAACACATCACTCTGTGTATCTGTGAGTATTGCTTTCCCCATCTGTCTGGGAATATACCCGTCCCAGTTTAGTTCACTGCACAGCACTGGCAAAATGATGTAGCTGACATGAATAACCAGCAGCTCCACGGCAGAGTGGTTAGTTTAGCACGCTTTCGTTCTCAACTCTTTCCTCACTCACAAAACAGATTAGCTCCAATGTTCTCCTAGCTTGTCTTCATGTGCTGAATATGTCTTCGGTTATTTTCAACGTTCACTACTTGGCACAAAAAAAAAAAAAAACGTAATTATTTATGACTTCAAGTAGAGAAATAAAAAAAAAGGAACGTTTTTTTTTTTTTTTAATGAGTGAGTTCACCGTGGAGCCACAGGCAGTGACATAGAAGAAAGAGCAAATAACTTTACAGGATTAAAGTAGATATGTTTTCATTTGGAGGGAGATTAAATTAATCTGCCGTTATTGAGTTTCTTAATAGCATTCAGCCAGGGAGGTCAGGCTGCCTAATTATATATATATATAAACTAAAATAAATGATATCATTAAAATGTTGGATTTGAATATGACTAATCTGCCAATATCTCTCAGCTAAGAGTTATGTTTTGAGATGACACGAAGGTCGTAGGAAAGGTCGTCTCTATTAAAAAGTTAGTTCAAAGAACACTCAACACTTAGCCAATTGAGAAGATTACAATCTCTTTGATGGTCTAATGCATTTCCTATTATGATATTATATTTAATTATATATTTCCTATGTGCCCCTTTCCTTTTCATGTACTCTCAACAGCTGTGCTGCTATCGCATGTTTAACCTTATCGCAGTTGCTTGCCTACCCCTAACCCCCCTAACCCCCCCTAACCCCCCTAACCTTATCACATGTTGCTTTGCTAACCCTAACCCTCCTAACACCCCTAACCCTCCCTTAACCCCCCTAACCCTCCTAACCCCCCACCCCCTAACCTTATTGCAATGTTCCGCTTCTAACCCTACCCTCCCTAACACCCTCCCCTAACCCTTCCCTAACCCCTCCCTAACCCCCCTAACCTTATCGCATGTTGCTTTGCTAACCCTAACCCTCCCCTAAACCCTCCCTAACCCCCCTAACCCCTCCCTAACCCTCCCTAACCCCTTCCCTAACCCCCCTAACCCCTCCCTAACGCCTCCCTAACCCCCCTAACCTAACTCCATACCTTCTTTCTAACCCTAACCCTCCCTAACCCTCCCTAACCCCCCTCAACCCCTCATAACCCTCCCTAACCCTCCTAACCCCCCTAACCCCCTCTAACCCCTCCCTAACCCTCCTTAACCCCCTAACCCCTCCCTAACCCTCCCTAACCCCCCAACCTTACGCATTGCTTTGCTAACCCTAACCCTCCCTAACTCTCCCTAACCTCCCTAACCCCCCTCAACCTTTCGCCATGTTTGCTTCTAACCCTCCCCTGCCTCTAACCCTCCGCTAACCCCCCTAACCCCTCCCTAACCCTCCCTAACCCCCCCCAACCCCCCCCTACCCCCCTGGTACCCCAAGCCTCTCAACCCCACCTCCTCCTGGTACCCCAAGCCTCACAGCAGGAACTTGGGCTGGACTTGATCACTGCAGTGGATTGGGATTAATGAGCTGGTCCTGCTAGTGTTGTGCTGGTTTGACTTGTAATAGCATTGGACAGGGTTTTGGCTTAGCTTGTTACTCTTGCTGTAGCCTGTTCCTCAGCCCTAGCCATTAAACAGTCAGCCAACAACCTCCAACTGGGGGATGAATGGTCATTATGTCCACACTTACGACAGTGACTTTATAGTAGCTAACTTTTGCCATTACTAGACTCATGATGTCTTGTTTCTCATATCAGCTTGACACTAAAATCAAATCACACCAAATTACATTCTACATCAACCGGAATCTTTCTCATCTTGTCTCTCTGGAATGAAGAAGTGAAGAAAACGGTACATAATTTTAGCAGCGGTCTCCTTGTACTTTTCACATGTACGATCCTGATGTTGATGCCGTCTGGAAGTGAACAGAAATGGAATCTCTCAATGACTTTCTGAAAACAGATCCACGCACGATGGGGAGAGAAAACACAGTAGAAGAAACCCTTGTGTTGAGCTGTCAGACAACATTCCAATCCAAGCTCGGTCCTTTCCAAAAATTAAATTAAGATAATGTTGTTGTGTTGGATTAAAGTGTGTCTCGAGAACAACATTGTGTTACCCCACCATATGATCATTAACATTGTAGTGTGAGTCATTGTATTTTGAATGATGCCTGCACGACCTCTGTTGAAATGGAATAACCACTGTGAGGAAGTACATTTTTTAACATGGAGGTTTGGAGTCCATATACGGTAAGGGGAATTACATTGGGAACCAGGTTGTTTGCTTGTTGTGTGTGTGTCTGTGAGGTGTGTGTGTGTGTAGTTATCATTCTAGATGGTTCAGCAAAACATAGTAGCATTCCAGTAAGCCTTATCTTATCTTCATGCTTACATTTGATACCACTTATCAAGAGACAGTCATGAACAAAATATTGCACAGTGCCCCTTATGGAATTTGTAGGGGGACCAAAAAATGAAAAACAGATTAGTCTCAGAATCCTACCAGGAACATTGCCTCTCTGTTTTCAACCCACCCCCAGTTTGACCCTGTCCGAAGAACGGGCGAGAAGGACAAACAAATGTTTTATGCCCGCTTTATTTAATTTCTGCCTGATCACAGCAAAGTCCTGTGGGAAATTTACACCACCACCACCAACTCCCCTGGCAAACCATACATGTTGTTTTATGCGATTAGCAAACGACATAATACTGCCCACTGTTTTGAATGTACAGCCTTTGTTGATGTGTGATGGATAAATGGTACGTACACCTCAAGATGGTGGAGGGGGTCAGAAATGTATTTTTCTGAAGCTAACAAACTCAATTGGTGAATTATGACATTAAAAAAATTGTGTTTACAAGTCATCACCACATTTTGTCCTGAAGTTGAACTTCTTCTTCTGTCCTTTCTCTCTAGGCTCCCAACATGTTATTACACTGAATATGAACCGCTGCCCAGCAAATGCACCTCATCATCACCACAGACTCAAAGCAGATCATATTACACTGAGGCCCACTGCTAAACCGGATGTCAGTTTTACTAAGTACCACCTCTCCTTATGTAAGTGTTGCCTTGCCCTCCTACTTGTTTCACTTAGGGGGTTGCATCTGTTGGTTATAACCAGCATCACATTTAAGTCAGTGTAGTGAAGAGTATCTATGCAAATTATTATTCCAGAAATGATTTACACTAGCTGGAGGAAAGTAGGTGCTAACTTTCCAACGTCTTAGGCTATTACGACTTACACTAAATCCCAATAGCTCTGTTGCAATAGAAAGGATTCGGGAGTATGACTGCAATTGAAACTGATAGCTGGCTAATGGAGCTTGGCGCAGGGCTGGAAGTCTTTGCCCTGGCATTGTCTCCTTTCCTGCCAGCTGCAAGCTGCTCTGCTCTGTTGACGCTAAGTGTTTGAGCCTGGAGGGGTTGGGGGGGGGGGGGTAAGCCTCACTGCCAGCCGTCCCTACTTCGCATCGTTAACCAGGAGAGAAATGCTCCTGCGATGGCCAGATGGGCCAGCCTGTATGACATGGAACCAGCCACAGCGGTGCAACCCCCGGGCCAGTTTGAGAAGCAAATACCCTTGTAGTTTAGTTTTGGTCCCTAGGACCTGTGTGTATTTATACGTGGTTAACATCCTGAAAAAAGGGTCTCAAGAGTGTGTTGGACTAGGGACGCGATCAGAACAAGCCTAATATCACTGGGAACAAATGTGTGCAAAATAATTGTCATGTTATTGGACATGCGAATCTATGTGGAAAAATTCATTGGATTTGAAAAAATAGATCAAGGTAAGATTGTTGGTTTGAGGTGAGAATGACACGGATGCTGTCACCATGTAACACACTTCCAACATAGGACCAAACTTGTGTAAAATAATTGTTGAATTTGACCTTTGGAAACAATGGCAGATCTCAAACGTTGCATCCACGATCATAAAAAAACAATAAGCCTGGCAGGCACCTTCGACTGGAGTCTATCCTACAACTTCATTTGGTTCTCTCATCCAAGGTTTTAGCTCCAAGCCGTTCTTAGCTTCGACCCCAAACATTGTCACTGACTCCTTACCCAATTGTTGCTATACGGAGGATTGATATTTGAATCGAATCTCTTAATAACATATATATATTCACTGGTGCTATCAAAAGACATTCCAAAGGGGTAGGTTAACAGAACAAATTAAATGTGACCAACTTTATAAGTCCAATGTCCTCATGCATGCTAGTTAGGCTATATAGCATTTGCAAAGTCAACAACAGCTATTGTTTCAATTTAATCCAGGGTTCAAACAATAATCATCTGATATGTTGGATCAAGTCTCATCTCAACCACTATAAGTTTAAAGAAATGACTAAGTCAATATCAAACTTAATACACTTTAAAATATATGTCGTTTAACCTTCAATGTTTGTTGAGATGTAGACGTTGGAATCCAACATTCAATTATTAATTTGTGGTCAAAACTGGAATTTTAAAACCAGACTAAAACATACATTCTCATTCAAATGTTGAGATATTGTTGCGTTGTCAACCAAACACAATTCAATAATACTTTTGAGTATAGTAAATAGCCTGAAGCTGAGGCTATCTTTAGAATCGAATGTAAGAGTATTTATTCAACCTTAAATCAGTTAACACATCCATGGGCCACATTTGAGGTTAGCCTACTGAACCTAGAAATGTCTCTTATGTAATCATAGAAAGGCTGCATGTTCAAGATGATAGCATGCAAAGGTTGCAAGTCCTGTGGGAGAGTCACAATTGCATGTAAATAATCTGTGCCAGAATCTCGAACAGCATTGACCACTTGCACTATGTACTTTTAATATAATCTCAACTGCAATCCAGTCATCTGGTCATTAGATGAAACACATTTCAATGATAACAGTGATAACACATTCAATTGCTACTAAATACAAAATATTGGACATTGTATTACCCATGTGAAGTTTGTTGTGCCGTTTTAAAATGGTGAAAGCATTAGTGATAACACATGGGAATTCCAACAACCTGTCATTTTGACTAGGTAATAAATATCCTTCAACAAAATATGACCACATTTCCACGTTAATGTGACGTAAGTGTGCCCAGTGGTTGTCTCATCATACTGTGGATGTATAGTGTTATAGTGGAGGACATAACTTTGAGTATTGTGTTGTTTCAATCAACCCAGAAAGAGACGACTCCAGAGAAGAGATTGTGCATCGCAAAGGTTTCGTTTTGTCAAATAGAATTTTTGGAAATTAAGCAGAAGGAAAGTGTTGCATTCCTCTAGGAAACTGACTTAGGATGTTTTGTTTGGAAGTTTGAGAAAATGTAGTTTAGTGATTTGGGTCCCTGCCTGGGGAATTTAACCAGCCCTGTCTGCAGCATTACAGAACTCTGCTTTTCATCACAATGAAAGCTGAGAGTTCAGACAAAGTCCACAGACAGCACATCCTCCCTTCTGAGCTCTGCTTCCTCACACAAGGGGTAAAAATAAACTAACTTTATCTTATCTATTTCGACCCGCTAGTCTCTGTTTAGTTGGCCATACCAACTTCTCAATAACCTTCCACGATATAATAGGACTATCAGTATGTTTACAACCGACTAGTCAAGCAGTCTGTTGGTATAGCCTTTAATGTCCTGCAATAGTGGGAACATTGCACATGAAGAGGGATGTTTTGTGGGACCTGGAAGGAGCGGGATAGTGTTGTAGGCGGATCCAACTGGGAGTGTTACCATTCTAAGAAGAAGAAAACAACATTTGGGTGTGTCTGAGAAGTGTGTCACGTAAGCTGACAGATCTGTGGGTACTTGCTTGTTGTTCTATCCAGCTGTGGACCGAGCAGGGATAAGTCACCGCCACACACTCAGATGGGCGACTGAGATACATTTGCTACATTCACAAAATCCACCAGCCTCGTTGGTTTCAAACATCAAGGTTCAAACGGTCTCTCAACCTCATTGTCCCTCAAATCCTCCTCACTGTTTAGAAGTTGATGTTAGTTCCCCATCTAATATGGGAGTGTATCATTACACCAAGTGATAATACACATGGTCTCTCTCCCTACTTATGTTACGTAAGAGTTAATGACCCCTCTGGAATTGTCATCCGAATGCCCTCTTGGGAGACAGTTCAGGATGTGTCTTCGGCAGCAACAGGGACAGCAGACAGGACAGGAACGGATAGGGACAGGCGAGTGGCCTGTCCCGACCTAATCTCTGTTGGATGGGTGCCTGTTCTAAACAGGCCCATCAGATGCCTCTCGACGAGACTTATATCCCCCCGACTCCACGCCATTCAGCCCCTCTCGATCAGGCAAAGGGAAGTCTAATCTGAAAGATTTTTGAAGCGCACAACTCCTTGCTCGACTTCTTCCTGTCATTGAATATATCCCGGGCTGTGCCATGTTTCAACTCTGACCCCAAGGAGACAAATTCCTGTCTATATTGTTCCTTCTCTCATTCATCGATCCCTCTCACTCTTTTTCTCTCTTCCTGACTTACTCTTTCTCCGCACCCTCCTCCTCTCCCTCCATTGTTATGTGTTTATTTTTTTTGTCCTCCGTATTTTTTTTGCTTGTCCTTTCTATTTCGATCCAAGCTAAACCAAATATACACGCATGAGAAGACCAATTCAATCACAACAGGTTTTCTGGCTTTCAGCAGAGCCTTCTGTTGGGTCTGTGCCGCCAGCAGGCTTCACTCACTCACTCCACACAACACACACACACACACATCACACACACACAACACACACACACACACACCACACACACACACACACACACACCACACACAACCACAACCACACACCCACACACACACCCACACACACACACACACACACACACACACACACCACACCACACAACACACACACACCACCGCTACAATGAAGTCCAGAAGAACAATCAGGTTGGTCTTTTTTCCAGACCTCAGTTTCAGGCACTAACATCTAGAATCACCAGGAAATACATGGACCGTTGTTTGCTCCAACTCCAACACAAGGGATGCTGCTCTCTCCCCTTCCCTGGCAAACACTGACACATACCTCCTGTGAGTTTGTGCAATGCAGCAAATAGCTAATTGTGTTGTTTTGTTTTCATGATATCCCATTATTAATTGAAATAATTTACTAACACAGCAAGACCTATTTAAGTCCCCCCATTCCAGAAACCAAGATGTCCATCTGTGTGCTACAGTAGCTGGAATGCAACGGTAATACTTATGAGAACATTGATTGGGGAGAAAATGAAGCATTGTTGAGACAGGATCAAATGGGGAAATAAGAATCTGCTGAATGCCAATCCTCTGCTCTGTATAGTATATACATTGACGAGTCTAAACCTCTTGGATTAATGATCTAATGTTTTACTTTTTATATTGCTTTTAGGAAGTATGGCTGTCTTTACACTATTGAGTTCCGAAAGTGTTTTTTTTAATTACAATTAAATGTCTTGAAATTTGAATGAATTTGAATTGGCCACACGCCCACAGGAAAGTAGCATTTAAAAAATTGAATGGGAATTAAAGGAAGTATGATTTAATTCAATGAAATTAAAAGGCTAATTTATCACTATACATATGGTGATTTTTGACCTTATGGAGTCACATACTAGTCTAAAACATATTGGATGGATTACAGAAATTGTTGTAAGACTCCTTCTCCTTACATGTATTTGAAACGAATTACAGTAGTCTGGAAAATCTAAGATCCTTTTTGTAGTTTATAAAATCATAATTCACTTACCATTCTTATAAAAAAATTCACCACAGAATGCAAAAAAAACTACAGAATGGAAGGATGGAACCTAATCTAATGAGAAAAAATACAAAAAAAGACTTTGGTAAACTAATAATATTTGAATGGTA
>NW_019942767.1:248974-281675 GCF_002910315.2 Salvelinus sp. IW2-2015 | reverse complement strand
TGAGATACTAGGAGTCTGAGTCTAGAACTAGTGTAGTAAATAGCTTTCGGTGTGTGTGTGTGGTGTGTGTGTGTTGTGTGTGTGTGTGTGTGTGTGTGTGTGTGTGTGTGTGTGTGTGTGTGTGTGTGTGTGTGTGTGTGTGTGTGTGTGGTGTGTGTGTGTGTGTGACTGTAAGGAAATTCGCCTCCGTTGAAGACGACACACCTACTCTTCAGATCACACAGAGGAAGTTAGCTCAGAGGACACTCACAGTCCCGAGAGAAGTTAGCTCAGAGGACACTAACACAGTCCGAGAGGAAGTTAGCTCAGAGGCACTCACAGTCCCGAGAAGAAGTTAGCTCAGAGGACACTAACACAGTCCTGAGAGGAAGTTAGCTCAGAAGACACAACACAGTCCCGAGAGGAAGTTAGCTCAGAGGACACTAACACAGTCCCGAGAGGAAGTTAGCTCAGAGGACACTAACACAGTCCCGAGAGGAAGTTAGCTCAGAGGAAACTCACACAGTCCCCAGAGGAAGTTAGCTCAGAGGACACTAACACAGTCCCAGAGGAAGTTATCTCAGAGACACTAACACAGTCCCGAGAGGAAGTTAGCTCAGAAGACACTAACACAGTCCCCAGAGGAGTTATCTCAGAGGACACTAGCACAGTCCCGAGAGGAAGTTAGCTCACAGGACACTAACACAGTCCCGAGAGGAAGTTAGCTCAGAGGACACTCACAGTCCTGAGAGGAAGTTAGCTCAGAGGACACTCACAGTTCCTGAAGGAAGTTAGCGAAGAGGACACTAACACAGTCCCGAGAGAAGTTAGCTCACAGGACACTAACACAGTCCCGAGAGGAAGTTAGCTCAGAGGACACAAACAGTCCCGAGAGGAAGTTATCTCAGAGGAACTAACATCCAGAGAAGTTACTCAGACACAACACAGTCCCGAAGGAAGTTAGCTCAGAGGAAACTCACACAGCCCCAGAGGAAGTTATCTCAGAGGACACTAACACAGTCCCGAGAGGAAGTTCTCAGAGGACACTAACACAGTCCCGATAGGAATTAGCTCAGAGGACACTAACACAGTCCCGAGAGGAAGTTATCTCAGAGGCACTAACACAGTCCCGAGAGGAAGTTATCTCAGAGAACTAACACAGTCCCGAGAGGAAGTTATCTCAGAGGACACTAACACAGTCCCGATAGGAAATTAGCTCAGAGGACACTAACACAGTCCCGAGAGGAAGTTAGCTCAGAGGACACTAACACAGTCCCGAGAGGAAGTTATCTCAGAGGACACTAAACAGTCCCGATAGGAATTAGCTCAGAGGACACTAACACAGTCCCGAGAGAAGTTAGCTCAGAGGACACTCACAGTCCCGAGAGGAAGTTAGCTCACAGGACACTCACACGGTACCGAGAGGAAGTTAGCTCAGAGACACTCACAGTCCTGAGAGGAAGTTAGCTCAGAGGACACTCACACAGTCCCGAGAGGAAGTTAGCTCACAGGACACTCACACGGTACCGAGAGGAAGTTAGCTCAGAGGACACTCACAGTCCCGAGAGGAAGTTAGCTCACAGGACACTCACACGGTACCGAGAGGAAGTTAGCTCAGAGGACACTCACAGTCCTGAGAGAAGTTAGCTCAGAGGACACTAACACAGTCCCGAGAGGAAGTTATCTCAGAGGACACTAACACAGTCCCGATAAAATTAGCTCAGAGGACACTAACACAGTCCCGAGAGAAGTTATCTCAGAGGACACTAACACAGTCCCGAGAGGAAGTTATCTCAGAGGACACTAACCCAGTCCCGAGAGGAAGTTATTCAGAGGACACTAACACAGTCCCGAGAGAAGTATCTCAGAGGACACTAACACAGTCCCGAGAGGAAGTTAGCTCACAGGACACTACACAGTCCCGAGAGGAAGTTAGCTCACAGGACACTCACACAGTCCCGAGAGAGGAAGTTAGCTCAGAGGACACTAACACAGTCCGAGAGGAAGTTACTCAGAGGACACTACACAGTCCGAGAGGAAGTTAGCTCAGAGGACACTCACAGTCCGAGAGGAAGTTAGCTCAGAGGACACTCACAGTCCTGAGAGGAAGTTAGCTCAGAGGACACTCACAGTCCCGAGAGGAAGTTAGCTCAGAGGACACTCACAGTCCTGAGAGGAAGTTAGCTCAGAGGACACTGACAGTCCTGAGAGGAAGTTAGCTCAGAGGCCTTTTCTCTCAGACTCAGACTATACAGGTTTGGTAGGTCAGACACGACGACTCTGCTGTATTTACAACTCTTAAGGCTCTGATGAAGAAGTAATGTGCTCTATTGTAGATTCTTTCCCCAGTTGCATTTAATTGGCTCCTTGTTATGAGAACGTGGTTTTAATTGGCTCCTTGGTAAGAGAACATGGTTTTAATTGTGCCTGAAGGGCCTGCTACCTTTTTTACAGATAAAGTCTGACAGAGAAACTTGCCAAATGGAAATCAGTTCATTCCTTAAACATTGTCTGAGCAGCACAAATAAATAACATTTATATTTTCACCCTTGTAAGTATTAATGGGGGAAGGATTAAAATGTTACACACAATCATCTTTGTTTGATGTATGTGTATATATATATATAGAGAGAGAGCGAGAGAACATCTCATATTTTCATTTTGATTCACTTTTTGTGCGTGGGCATACAGCCAGTACAGCTGTTTGGTGAATTAACAAGAAAGGTCTGAAAATCATAATTTATTTTTTAAGGTTCGGTGAAAAATGTGAAGAAAAATAATCCTCACCACCGGGCACATTTCTTCTAAGTGGTTGAATCTTGGATTGACTAGAGCAACTGTTTTGTCGTCAAAAAGTGTTACCATGTGTTGATTTCTCCCATCGGTGGCTTGGTGTTTCCCCCGAAAATTTTCAATATCCCAAATTATTCTCCACTTACCGGCATTCCTGTACTGACAGCAAAAAAGAGAGAGAGAGAAAGTCACAGGTATGTTCATTTCTGTATGTAGACATGACCGGTGCATCATTCAATACAAAGTCATAAACTCTGACACTTTCACTGTTTCAAACACTTTATTATTAAAAGTGATGGTAATGAAATGCAAAGAAATGTCACCTGGGGAGTCAAGGTTTCAGGTTTCATCACAATCACCATGTACTCTTCTGGGACAACTTCTACCAGTAGCTGCTAACTGAGAGTTATTAATAGAACAGATGAGTCATGGAGGAACATACATCCTGGTCTCACCTCTGCCCACTAAAAATCTAGTACCACACTAGTTCTCAGACCTCCTAGTACCACACTGGTTCTCAGACTCAGACCTCCTAGTATCTCACTAGTTCTCAGACTCAGACCTCCTAATATCACACTAGTTCTCAGACCTCCTAGTACCTCACTAGTTCTCAGACCTCCTAGTACCTCACTTGTTCTCAGACCTCCTAGTACCCACTACCCTCCTTAGTATCCACACTAGTTCTCAGACTCAGACCTCCTAGTAACACCTGGTTCTCAGACTCAGACTCTCTAGTATCCGCACTAGTTCTCAGACCTCCTAGTATACAACTAGTTCTCAGACCTCCTATTATCTCACTAGTTCTCTAGACCTCCTAGTATCACACTAGTTCTCAGACCTCTAGTATCACACACTTGTTCTCAGACTCAGACTCCTAGTACCACCACTGGTTCTCAGACCTCTAGTATCACACTAGTTCTCAGACCTCCTAGTCATCAACTAGTTCTCAGACCTCCTAGTATCACACTAGTTTCTCAGACTCAGACGCTCCTAGTACCCACACTAGTTCTCAGACCTCTAGTATCAACACATAGTTCTCAGACCTCCTAGTATCACACTAACGTGTTCTCAGAACTCAGACCTCCTAGAACACTGGTTCTCAGACTCAGACTCCTACCTAGTAGTCTATTCACTAGTTCTCAGACTCCTAGTACAACACTAGTTTCTAGACCTCCTAATCACACTAGTTCTCAGACCTCCCTAGTATAACCACACTAGTTCTCAGACCTCCTAGTACACCAATCTACACTAGTTCTCAGAACCTCCTAGTACCACACTAGTTCTCAGATCAGAACCTCCTAGTATCACACTCGGTTCTACTCAGACTTGCCTCTCGGGACAGTGTTATAGTTGATCCTCTGGATGTAACTCTCCTCTCGGAACTGTGTTAGTGTCCTCTGAGATAACTTCCTCTCGGGACTGTGTTTAGTCTCCACTGAGCTAACTCTCCTCTCGGGACTGTGTTGTGTCCTCTGGAGCTACTTCCTCTCGGGACTGTGTTAGTGTCTCTGAGCTAACTTCCTCTCGGGACTGTGAGTGTCCTCTGAGCTAACTTCCTCTGTGTGATTTGAAGAGTAGTGTGTGTCTTCAACGGAGGGCAATTTCCTTACAAGTCACGACACACACACACAACACACACACCACACACACACACAACACAACCAACCACACACACACACACACACACACACACACACACACACAACACACACACACACCACCACACACACGCACACACGCAACAACACACAACACACACCGAAAGCACCTGTACACACAGAGACGGACTGACGTGTGAATGGACATACCACACCTAGATTTGAATCTGTCACCGCAGTATTCATAAATTCTGTTTGCACATAGCTACAGTGCAAGGGTTCACAATAACATACACACGCCAACGGCTTATAAATGTTTCCCCTTTGTGAAAATCATTTGGCCAGTCCCTCTTGTCCTGAGAGCCTTTAGAAGCCGTGGGCAGCAGATATTTAAGGCCCAATTATTCCTCAGGAATCTCTGAAGCAATTACCCAATCAATCTACTACCACGCCTGGCAACAACTCCCCAACCGCCGTCACAGCATCACCACACAGACGTAGCTTTTTAAAGACTACCACACCACTGTTGGTGGGTCGCGTTAACCTCAGTTGGTTTGCATTAAAAAACAATTCTCCCACCACCAGCAATACAATAAAGAACACTTTTGGCTGACCGTGATAGTAGCGGGACAGACAGAACACAGTTTAATAGCAGTTTTTAATAACACATTTGGATACATAGTGATACTCACAGTAATACACACGTGATTGATAGAGTTGACTCACCCTGCTGACTCTTAAGGTAAAGTGTGATGATTACCCTGTGCACCTTAAGATAAAGTGTGATGACTCACTCCTGCTGACCTTAAAGGTAAAGTGTATGACTCACCCTGCTGACCTTAAAGGTAAAGTGTGATGACTCACCCTGCTGACCTTAAAGGTAAATGGATGACTCACCCTGCTGACCTTAAAGGTAAAGTGCTGATGACTTCTACTTCACCACACAAAGTGTGTCACTTGTACAGCTGGACATTAATACGAATTCCACACCCATCCACAGTGTCTTAATTCTCTCTCTCTCACACACACAGGTGGCTGACATTTACAGATGAAGAGGGGTGACAGTATCATCTGGAGCAACCAGACACTAACAGACAGCTAACTGTGGCATCTGGAGAGCTGCTGGAGGAGGGGAAAGGAGAGCGAAACTTAGGCACAGAAAAGTGTTTATATTCCTCTCTCTCTTCTCTCCCCCTCCCTCCTCTCTCTCTCCCCGTTCTCTCTCTCCTCTTCTCTCTCCCCTCCTCTCCTCTCTCTCTCTCCTCTCTCTCTCATCTCTCATCTCCTTCTCCTCTCCCACTCTCTCTCTCTCTACCTGCCTCTCTCTAACTCTCTTCATCTGTTTCAATAAGCACAAAATGCCATGCCCCATCGTTTTCATAACCCTTCTCTCACTAATTAAATGAAACCCTATATCATGTAGATAATCGACATAATTTTGAGAAACATATTCTGAATCTCTGGCCTGACATGTCCCAATGTTTTCCCCCTATGACAATATAACATTTGACGTGATGAAATTGAAAGCAGGCCGTATGCTAGTTCTTAACGTTGAAAGGCTGGCCCGGGAGTTGGCCTGCTGTTTACATTTAGTTATACAGCATATCACCACATAAAGGTAGACAGTGTGGGTGGTGGGTGTGGGGTGGTAATGGGTTAACATGGTGTAATTTGTCCGGAGTTGTGGGTCCAGGAGTCCTGGTCAGGTCCAGGCAGTCTGTGGGTTCCAGGAGTCCTGTGGTCCGGAAGTCTGTTGGTTCAGGAGTCCTGTGGGTCAGAATGTTTCGTTTGGGTCCAGGACGTCTTCGTTAGGTCCAGGCAGTCTGTGGGTCCAGGAGTTCTGTGGGTCCAGGAACGTCTGTGGGTCAGGAGTTGTGTCCATGGAGTCGGGGTGCCTGGAGTCCTGTGGGTCCAGCGAGTCTGTTAGGTCCAGAGTACTTGTGGGTCCAGGAGTCTGTTGGTCAGGAAGTCTGTGGTTCCAGAGTCTGTGGGGTCCAGCGGAGGCCTGTGGCGTCCGAAGTTCTCGTTGGTCCCAGAGTCTGTTGGTCCAGGAGTCTGTGGGTCGCAGGACGTCTGTGGGAATCCAAGGAGTCTGTGGGTCCAGGAGTTCTTGGGTCAGGAAAGTCTGTTTGGTTCCAGGAGTCTGTTGGTCCAGGAGTCTGTTGGTCCAGCGAGTCTCGTGGGTCAGGAGTCTGTAGGTCCAGGAGTCTGTGGGGGTCCAGGAGTCTGTGGTCCAGCGAGTCCCTGTTGGTCCAGTGAGTCTGTGGAGATCCAGTGGAGTCTGTAGTCCGCGAGTCTGTGGTTCGGAGTCCCTGTGGGCCATGGGTCTGTTGGGTCTCCAGCTCTGTTGGTCCGGAGTCATCGTTGGTCCAGGAGTACTGTGGGTCCAGGAGTCCTGCTGGCGTCCAGGAGTCTGTTGGCTCCCAGGAGTCTGTGCGCACTCTCCCAGGAGTCCTGCTGGAAGTCCCAGGAGTCCTGTCGGCTCCAGGAGTCTGTTGTTCGCACGGAGTCTGTGCCGGTCAGGAGTCTGTAGGTCAGGAGTCCTGTGGGTCCAGGAGTCTCGTGGGTCCAGAGTCTGTTGGTCCAGGAGTCAGTGGTCCAGAAGTCTGTGGGTCCAGGAGTACTGTGGGTCCAAGGAGTCTGTAGCGTCCAGAACCTAGACTAATGTCATGTGACATGCGTGTGTAGTGGCTATCTAACCAGGGCGCAATTCATTTTGCCAGATCCAGCCCGGGTTAGTGTAAAAAATAACCGCACATTTGCCTGCTCATACACGTAGTATACATACTGTTAGTTGAGAAGTGGAAAGCATTGACGCCTCAGTGTCCACACACACTACACATGAAAGGGTGTGGTAATAATTTTCGAACTTCACTTTCACATATCCAACATACCATGGATTCTGTTTTTTTTTTGTTGCAGGATACCCAAGTCACATTTCTTTGCTCTGGTGACCCCTGTCCTGTCGGCCAGCACAGCCATGTTCGCGACACACCGAGATGGGGCGCGATGGCAATCATCGTGCTTTATTGTGGAGAGTGAGCGAACTTTAGATCAGATTCATTCCCTCCACGTGCCTAATGGGCCTGTTACGGGGTCTGACACCACCCCATTACCCACATTTACACCTCACAGCGAATGGATCAGAGGGAAGAAACACACGGTCAGATTGTGTGTTGTGTGTGTGTTGTGTGTGTGTGTGTGTGTGTGTCGTGTGTTGTGTCGGTACCAGTAATATATGCTTTCTGCACGCATCCTTCCCAATTGCAGATAATCAATATCAAGTAAAGTAGTCAACATAGCAGTAATCAATATCAGCAGTAATCAATATCGATAAGCACTATCAATACAAACAATAAGTAAAGAACAAAAAAAACACAACCACACACACTAGACCAGAACATAAAACCCCTCATCCCGAGAAAGTAATGTTATCCGATCTATCCCACAAGCCCGGTCAGTTCCCACCCGGGTCATCTCAGCTTACCATACAACGGGACGTTCCCCGGGTCCCCGCCCTAGCCATCGTACTATACAAGGACCGTTTCCAGGGTCAGTAGCTATACTACCACTGGATTCCAGCGGTCCAGTAGTCCCCTTACTACCCATCGAACCAGCTTTCCCAACACGGGTCAGTAGCCTATATCAGGCAGACAAACGTTTCCAAGGGTCAGCCTCCAGCTATACTTCACCCTATCCCCAGGGCATCCACCGTTCCAACGCCCGGTCAAGCCTCCCTACACCACACTCATATACCCAGCACCGCGCACCACCGTTACCCCAGGCGCCTCAGACTACCACGACAATAATCCCCCAGGGAACCACACGCCTTCTCAATCTCTCCACGGGATACCGATGCCTATACCTCCACGGCGCAGTTCCCACACACACCCACGGGCATCACTAGACACATCTCAACCACACCATCACCACACGGCCGTCACGCTTCCCCAGGGTCAGTATCCCCACCAGCGGCTCCAGCTAGCCTTATAAGACACCCCTACCCATCGACACCAGTCTCACCACGGCGGTGAACCAGTCTCCCAGGGTCAGCTCACGTTATCTACCCCCCAGGTCCATCTCCAGGGTACAGTAGCTTATAACACACGGCGCTCTACAGTATCCCAGGGTCGCCTAAGTCCTATATCAAGGGTCAGTTCCAGTGCGCTCCAGTAGCCCTATATCCTATCAGGGTCAGTTCACCAGGCCCGTCAGCCCTCTAGACTACTATACCGGCGTCAGTTCCATCCGGGTCACCAGTCCTTCGAAGGCGTCAGCCCTACGCCCTAATAACTTATTCCACGGCGACCCACACGTTCTCAGCTCAAGCCTCTCAGTATACCTACACGGGGACCCACGTCCTCTACTCCAGGGTCAGTCAGCTATATACAGGGACACGCCTTCTAGGGCTCCCACTAGCCTCTAATACCAGCGGCTCAGCCGACTCCAGTATCCCATTCTTACCAGCTACGCTGCTGCTCCCCTGTGTCGCAAACTTGTGCATGTTGTTCTTCGCCCTGCATCCTGTGTGTGTTCGCGGACTGTTCTTACAGTCTGTGTACCGAGTAACTCGTAGCCCGATCGTGTAGATCGTGTGTAGGATGTGTAGCAGGTGTGCTAGCCCACGTGTCGTAGACCGGATGCTGTAGAGCTGTGTACAGACCGTGGTTCCGTAGACCCGCTGTGCTTAACCGCACGCTGCCTGTAGAGGATTCGTAGAGCGGTGAGCGTGTCTACCAGATCGTCGCCTGCTAGACGTGTGTAGAGCGATGTGTAAGTGTGGTAAGTGTGTAGATGTGTAGAGTGCCTCGTCAACGCCCGTCCGCTCGGTCACCGAGGATGTGTGCATGAGTATGTGTCTAGACGTGCTGTAGAGTGTGTAGAGTGTGTACGAGTGTGTCAGAGGATGTGTAGAGTGACCCTGCTACGCAAGAGACTCGTTACCTACCAGGACGTAGTGGCTATGCAGCGACCACTCGCTGTAGACTCCCTGCTTCAGCTGTCACGAGCTGCTCGTCCAACCGCACCGTCCCTCCTTGCTCGCCCCTAGCAAGTGCTGATAGAGCATAGTTAAGAAGATGTGTAGGAGTGATGTAGCAGTCGTAGAGGATGTGTAGAGTGCTGTAATGAAGTGTGTGAAGTGTGTCGAGGTGGTAGCGTCAGGGGGGGAAAGCAATAATAGACACATGGTTCATAATGCCAGACAGTTACCCCTTATAAAACACCATCTTCTGCGTTTTACCAGCGACCCTTCACAGAGGGATAGAAGCTGTTTGCCGACTGCGGCACGCTTCACACCACCCCCCCCACTGTCAAAGAAAAGGCCCGACTTTATCTCAGACTCCCATCTCAAGCGACCACACAGACTTCAAATAATCTTAATCACACTTACCCTCCGCACTAGGCCGTGGGCTCCTCCATCCCACATGGTAACCCACACGACTCAGACCCCACCCGACCACCAGCAGACAAATAACTACACCGAGAACCCAGTACGCTCCCCCCCGAAAGTTTGTGTTCATCCACCACCCGCACACACCCTCACCCCACGCGCCACACTATCCAACAACATCACTTCACTGGAACCCTACCAACCCACCACCACCATCAGCATAGCAACCCATAACCTCACGTGCCTCTGAAAACCACCCACCTTCCAGTGTACATCCCCGAAAAACCCCAAAAAAACCAAAAAACCATCCAACAAAAAATCTGCTCCACAGGCACACTAACAGAACTGATATGACAAAGCTCGAGTGGTTGAAAACCCATCCACCAAACCCAATACTGACAAAATATAAAGACCCAAAAATAGTGCCTGACAAAAACAACTCAAAAAAGTGTTATGAAACACAAAATCAAAGAAAAAAATAGGCTAAGATATCAATAAGTGCATTAGAACAACTCAAAAAAAATGCGAACTCACCTGAATAAGAAAACTCAATGACTGAACAACAATCCTCCACAACCAACACTTGCCGAAAAAACATCAAAATGCAATAAGAACTCTACAAAACATACCGATAAGAATCATCCAAAAAATAGACATAATCAGAAAGCACCTACCAACAAAAAAAACCATGCTGAATACCACTCACAAGTGCCTATTACGAAAACTCAGATGGTTGACACCTCACGTGCACTCTAGATCACACAACCCTCAACACAAACCGTGCTCCCAACAAACACCACAATAAATACAGAGAAACTACACCCCCTGTCTGCGAACAACCACTCAGCACACTCTGATCCAAAGGAAACTACATCGCCTTGAATCTCAACTGATCGCTACACACCCTACAAATGCACTGACACACCAATCTAACTCGAGCTGAAACAAATCAATAATGCTCGAACAAATTCACAATTCAGAGCCCAATGCTTGAAACACCAACTCCAAATAGCTCGATCTCAGTGTTGACACAAAACTCAGCAAATGCTGAACACACTCAAGCACATAGCATCAGGACCTCACAAGCTGCTTGAACCTCCAGATCCAGCCTACGCAACATCACAGCCACTGCTCACATCATCAAGTAAGTCTGAACGATTAAACAGGAATTCCGAACTCATCACAGATGACTCCGAAACACTCAAGTGTTGAAAACTCATGTCTTGACATCAACCATCGAGTGCTGCCAGACTCAAATGCACCTGAAACACATCAGTGTTGAACTCAATGCGTAACAGTTGAACTCAGTGTGTTGACTCAAGTCGCTGGTCACTCAATGCTGAACTCAGTGTTGGAACTCAGTGTTGAACTCCAGTGTTGACCAGTGCTGAAACTCATGCTGACTCAGTGTTGAACTGTGTGCAATCAGTGCTGAACTATGTTCTGAACTGTGTTGAACTCAATGCTGAACTCAGTGTTGAACTGGACAAGTGCTTGAACTCAGTGTTGCTCGTAACTCAGGTGTGAACTCAGTGCTGAACTCTAGTGTTGAAACTTGTGCAACTGCTGTTGAACCTCAGTGTTGAACTTAGTGTTGAATCAATGCTGAACTCAGTGTTGAACTCAGTGTTGAAACACTCAAGTGCTGAAACTCAGTGCTGAACTCCAGTGTCTGAACCAGTGTTGAACTTATGTTGACTCAATCTGAAACTCATGATTTGAACTTTACATGTTGAACTCAAATGCTGGAAATCCAGTTGGCTGAACTCAAATGCTGAACTCAGTGTTCCGAACTCCAAGTGCTAGAACTCAGTGTTCGAACTCAGTGTGAACTCAGTGTTTGAACTCTCAGTGCTGAACTCAGTGCTGAACTCAGTGTTGGAAGTCAGTGCTAGAACTCAGCTGCTAGAACTCAGGTTGTGAACTCAGTGTTGAACTCAGTGTTGAACTCCAAGTGTTGAACTCAGTGTTTGAAACTCAAGTGTTGGAATACTAGTGGTGAATCTCATGCTGAACTCCATTGCTGAACTCAAGTGCTGAATCTTCAGTGTTGAATCAGTGTTAACTCCAGTGTTGAACTCAATGCTGAACTCCAAGTGGCTGAACCTCAGATGCTGAACTCAGTGCTGAACGTCTGTGGAATATTGAAAGGCAGGTGAGACGAAAGGGGACGTTTGACTAAGACGTGAAGGCGGGAGGGGAGTAACCTCTAGGTGACAGGGAGCAGTAATGCTAGAGAGGGGACGTCACCTCTAAGAGTGAAGTAGGGGAAGGGACAGGTCATGACTCTAAAGTGAAGTAGGGGGACAGGTATGACTTAGAGTGAAAGTAGTTAGGACCGGTCAGGTCTTGAGGATAAAGATTCCAGGGTGCTTAAAGGGTCCATCTCTCGAGTGGATAAACGTTCTAATGGTAAAAGCTCTGTCCTTTTTGCGTACTTCAATTGCTAGGCTGCTAAAGAGGAGTACACACGAGCCATTTTAAAGGGTTCCCTCCGTCCTCTACTTACATAGTTATGACGCTTCGCCTAGCGTTCATCGGTCTTTAAACTCTCCTCCGCATCTCTCACCTTGTTGCATCACCGTCCCTTGATTTAGTTAGGGGACAGGACAAGGTCCTTCAGACTCTCTAAGGTTCGCAGTGGGCGCTAGGACAGCGCTTAATGAACCTGCGTAAGAGTGAAGTCAGACGAGTAAGGACGATCTCACTCCAAGATCGAATAGGGGCATGCCTTTCATATCTAAGCGTGAGCTCAGGAGGTCAGTTGACAGGTCTGACCTTAAGAGTGAAGTAGGGGAATGTAGGTCATAACTAAGGTGAGTAGGATACAGTCGACCCTCTAAGAGTGAAGTAAGGCATGCATGGGACAGGGCTATGGACCCTAAAGAGTGATAGGGGGAATGTAAGGGACAGGTCATGACCTCTAAGTGAAGTCTAAGGAAGAGTGGAAGAGAAAGAAGGACAGGTCATTGACCTCTTAAAGAGTAAAGTAGGGGAAGGGTACATCATGAACCTCTAAGAAGTGAACGTAGGGGAAGGGACAGGAGAGGCCAAGGTCCTCCTAAGCGATGCAAGTGGGGGAATGGACCTAGGATAGAGGCCTAGGTCTCTAAGGATTGAAGTAGTTGGAGGACAGGAAGCAGGCCAGGTCCTCTAACGGATGAAGTGGGGGAAGGGACCATGGAAATGAGAGGCCAGGTCCTCTAAGGATAGAAGTAGGGGAAGGCGACAGGAAGAGACCAGGTCCTCTTAGGATGAGGAGTCGGGGAAGGGACAGGAAGGGCCAGGTCAGGACCTCTAAGCGTGGAAGTAGGGGAAAGAGAATAGGGGTTTTTTGTGACCTCTAAGGTTAGCTCAGTGGAATTATATTATAACTATGTCATTAGTCAACATGGTACCAGGGACATTCTATTATAACTTGTATTAGTCAATAAAGGAGACCAGGACATTCTATATAACTATGTCATTAGTCAATAACAGACCAAGGACATTTATTATAACTGTGTCATTAGTCATAACGAGGACCAGGACATTCTATTATAACTATGTCATTAGTCATCATGGGACCAGGGACATTCTATTATACACTATTCAATTTTCACATGTGACCAGGACATTCTATTATAACTATGTCATTAAGTCAACATGGAGACCAGGACATTCTATTATAACTATGTCATTAGTCAATAAAGAGACCAGGACATTATTATTATACTATGTCATTAGTCAATAAAGAGACCAGGACATTCTATTATAAACTATGTCATTAGTCAATAAAGAGACCAGGACATTATATTATAACTATGTCATTAGTCAATAAAGAGACAGGACATTCTATTATAACTATGTCATTAGTCAATAAAGAGACCAGGACATTATATTATAACTATGTCATTAGTCAATAAAGAGACCAGGACATTCATATAACTATGTCATTAGTCATAAGAGACCAGGACATTCTATTATAACTATGTCATTAGTCCAATAAAAGAGACCAGGACATTATATTATAACTATGTCCATTAGTACAATAAAGAGACCAGGACATTTATACTTTAACTATGTCATTAGTCAATAAAGAGACCAGGACATTATATTATAACTATGTCATTAGTCAATAAAGAGACCTGCACATTCTATTATAACTATGTCATTAGTCAATAAAGAGACCAGGACATTCTATTTATAACTATGTCAATTAGTCAATAAGAGACCTGGACATTCTATTATAACTATAGTCATTAGTCACATGTGACCAGGACATTCTATTATAACTATGTCATTAGTCAAGCATGTGACCAGGACATTCTATTATACTATGTCATGTATCAATAAGGAGACCAGGACATTCTATTATAACTATGTCATTAGTCAATAAAGAGACCGGACATTATATTATAACTATGTCATTAGTCATAAAGAGACCAGGACATTCTATTATAACTATGTCATTAGTCAATAAGAGACCAGGACATTCTATTATAACCATTCATTAGTCAAACATGGGACCAGGACATTCTATTTATAAACTATGTCATAGTCCAATAAAGAGAACCAGGAATTCTATTATAACTATATCATTAGTCAATAAAGAGACCAGGGACATTCTATTATAACTATGTCATTAGTCAATCAAAAGAGACCAGGAATTCTATTATAACTAATTCATTAGTCAATAAAGAGACAGGACATTCTATTATAACTATTCATTAGTCAATAAAGAGACCAGGACATTCTATATAACTATGTCATTAGTCAATAAAGAGACCAGGACATTCTATTATACTATGCATTAGTCAACAGAGACCAGGATTCCATTATCTATGTCATTAGTCAATAAAGAGACCTGGACTTCTATTATAACTATGTCATTATCAATCAAAGACGACATTATATATAACTATGTCATTAGTCAATAAAGAGACCAGGACATTCTATTATACAATGTCATTAGTCTAAAACAGACCAGGACATTATATTACACTATGTCATTAGTCAATAAGGAGACCAGGACATTCTATTTATAAACTATGTCATTAGTCAATAAAGAGACCAGAACATTCTATTATAACTATGTCATTAGTCAACATGTGACGAGGACATTCTATTATATATGTCATTAGTCAATAAAGAGACCAGGACATTCTATTATAACTATGTCATTAGTCAATAAAGAGACCTGGACATTCTATTATAATATGTCATTAGTCAACAAAGAGACCAGGACATTCTATTATAACTATGTCATTAGTCAATAAGGAGACCAGGACATTCTATATAACTATGTCATTAGTCAATAAAGAGACCAGGACATTCTATTATAACTATGTCATTAGTCAATAAAGAGACCAGGACATTCTATTATAACTATGTTCATTAGTCAACTAAAGAGACCAGGACATTATATTATACTACTTGTCACTAGTCAATAAAGAGACCAGGACATTATATTACTACTTGTCACTAGTTAATAAAGGAGACCAGGACATTCTATTATAAACTATGTCATTAGTCAATAAAGAGACCAGGAAATTTCATCATACACCATGTCATTAGTCAAACATGGGACCAGGACATTATATTATACATATGTCACTAGTCAATAAAGAGACCAGGACATTCTATTATAACTATGTCATTAGTCAACAAAGAGACCAGGACATTTCTATATATAATTATGTCATTAGTCAACAAAGAGACCAGGACATTCTATTAATAACTATGTCATTCTAAGTTCACAGAGACCAGGACATTCTATTATAACTATGTCATTAGTCAACAAGTGACCAGGACATTCTATACAGGTTGATATTTGGATATCTTCTGCCCTTCACTGGAAACCGAGTGCGGTCTATGCTATGAATAAATTCGATTAAAGAGTGAAGATCATGTACTGTAATCAAAAGGATACTTTTGTCTTTATTTCAGGAGGCAGACTGAAATCCTTTGAAATGAGATCCGTACTCCCTACATTGAGATAGGTTGTTTCACTCGGTACTGTAGATTAGATGAACATTCAACTCAATGGAACGAGACATTTTTTTGATCCCCTGGTGTTTGTCGTAAAGAAAATCAATGAAAAATAGAAAATGATAGGCACCTGGGATAAATAACGGCGCACTAAAGCCAATCACATTTAAAGGGCCAGAACATTACAATCAAATTCTACAATCAAAGGGTGTACCATTACAATCAAATTGTACCTTTTGGAATCAGATTCACATTACCATGTTCCGCGCTCAAAGCCAA
Organism: Salvelinus sp. IW2-2015; assembly: GCF_002910315.2. Lineage (NCBI taxonomy): Eukaryota > Metazoa > Chordata > Actinopteri > Salmoniformes > Salmonidae > Salvelinus > Salvelinus sp. IW2-2015. The sequence goes on along the minus strand of NW_019942767.1, from coordinate 265,664 downwards.
TTTTAAACACCTGGATAAAAAACATTTCCGATGGCGTTTCACTCTCACCTGTGCCTTTCTGTGACACTTAATAACAAATAACCTTTCAAATTGGTTGTCATTTAACTTGGCAGAAACCCTAGTCAGACAATCACAATTAATCACAATGACTGCTGATTGGAGACCTTTGTTCTGATTATTTAAATAGCCTCGCAATTGTTAATCGGATTTAGTCCATGTTTTTTCACACAATAACCGGTAAATGATCAAGTCCAAGGTTATTTATGAGTGAGTCTGCAACACGATAACCTGTGCATAGTATCCTAAACTGTTATCTGTGCATTGTCCACTTCCTATGCAATTACCTGTAAGGCATCAATGTACCTTAACCAATCAGTGATCTTTTGTGATCTTATCATGAGTAACAAATTCACATTCTTTACCGTCGCAAAACACTTCTATTTAGATTGTGAGTTAAGCTTTGAGCCTAGCATTCATAACCATCAGAGAGACCTGCCGAGGCTGAGTACAATGGCAGAATAGAGAGTTAAATGGAATAACAAAGCACTTGGTTCTGTGCGGTGCCCAGATGAAGAGCTGAGGCTGTTGTTTTGGTGTGACAGCCAGACACCGGATGACAAGCTAAGACAGCCAGACACCGGATGACAAGCTAAGACAGCCAGACACCGGATGACAAGCTAAGACAGCCAGACACCGGATGACAAGCTGAGAAAGCCAGACACCGGATGACAAGCTAAGACAGCCAGACACCGGATGACAAGCTGAGACAGCCAGACACCGGATGACAAGCTGAGACAGCCAGACACCGGATGACAAGCTGAGACAGCCAGACCCGGATGCAAGCTGAGACAGCCAGACACCGGATGACAAGCTGAGACAGCAGACACGGATGACAAGCTGAGACAGCCAGACACCGGATGACAAGCTGAGACAGCCAGACACCGGATGACAAGCTGAGACAGCCAGACACCGGATGACAAGCTAAGACAGACAGGCATTCACTCCACGTATCCTTTGGCCCTGTTTTACCACTCTGCAGAAGTTTAGGTTGGAGTCATTAAAACTCGTTTTTCAACCATTCCACAAATGTCTTGTTAACAAACTATAGTTTTGGCAAGTTGGTTAGGACATCTATTTTGTGCATGACACAAGTAATTTTTACAACAATTGTTTACAGACAGATTATTTCACTTATAATTCACTGCATCACAATTCCAGTGGGTCAGAAGATTACATACACTAAGTTGACTGTGCCTTTAAACAGCTTGCAAAATTCCACAAAATTATGTCATGGCTTTAGAAGCTTCTGATAGGCTAATTAACATAATTTGAGTCAATTGGAGGTGTACCTGTGGATATATTTCAAGGCCTACCTTCAAACTCAGTGCCTCTTTGCTTGACATCATGGGAAAATCAAAAGATATCAGACCTCAGCATTTTTCTTTACACCTCCACAAGTCTGGTTCATCCTTGGGAGCAATTTCCAAACGCCTGAAGGTACCACGTCCATCTGTACAAACAATAGTAGGCAAGTATAAACACCATGGGACCACACAGCCGTCATACCGCTCAGGAAGGAGACGGTACTGTCTCCTAGAGATGAACGTACTTTGGTACGAAAATTTCAAATCAATCCCAGAACAACAGCAAAGGACCTTGTGAAGATGCCGGAGGAAACAGCTACAAAAGTATCTATATCCACAGTGAAACGAGTCCTATATCGTCGTAACCTGAAAGGCCGCTCAGCAAGGAAGAAGCCACTGCTCCAAAACCGCCATAAAAAAGACAGACTATGGTTTGCAACTGTATATGGGGACAAATATCTTACTTTTTGGAGAAATGTCCTCTGGTCTGATGAAACAAAAATAGAACTGTTTGGCCATAATGACCATCGTTATGTTTGGAGGAAAAAGAGGGAGGCTTGCAAGCCGAAGAATACCATCCCAACCATAATGCACGGGGGTGGCAGCATCATGTTGTGGGAATGCTTTGCTGCAGGAGGAACTGGTGCACTTCACAAAATAGATGGCATCATGAGGCGGGAAATTATGTGGAAATATTGAAAAAACATCTCAAGACATCAGTCAGGAAGTTAAAGCTTGGTCGCAAATGGGTCTTCCAAATAGACAATGACCCCAAGCATACTTCTAAAGTTGTGGCAAAATGGCTTAAGGACAACAAAGGCAAGGTATTGGAGTGGCCATCACAAAGCCCTGACCTCAATCCCATAGAAAATATGTGGGCAGAACTGAAAAGTGTGTGCGAGCAAAGAGGCCTACAAACCTGACTCAGTTACACAAGCTCTGTCAGGAGGAATGGGCCAAAATTCACCCAACTTATTGTGGGAATGTCACGCCCTGACCTTAGAGAGCCTTTTTATGTCTCTATTTGGTTTGGTCAGGGTGTGATTCGGGGTGGGCATTCTATGTTTTTGTTTTCTATGATTTTGTATTTCTATGTTTTGGCCGGGTATGGTTTTCAATCAGGGACAGCTGTCTATCATTGTCTCTGATTGGGAACCGTAATTAGGTAGCCCTTTTCCCTCCTTTCAGTGTGGGAAGTTAACTTTGTTTGTAGCACTAATGCCCTGTAAGCTTCACGTTTTTTTGTTTGTTTGTTGTTTTGTAATAAAAAGGGAAAATGTACGCTCACAACGCTGCACCTTGGTCTTCTTCCAGCAACGGCCGTGACAGAGAAGCTTGTGGAAGGCTACCTGAAACGTTTGACCTAAGTTAAACAATTTTAAGGTCATGCTACTAAATACTATTTGGGTGTATGCAAACTTCTGACGCACTGGGAATGTGATGAAAGAAATAAAAGCTGAAATAAATAATTATCTCTACTATTATTCTGACATTTCACATTCTTAAAATAAAGTGGTGATCCTAACTGACCTAAAACAGGGATTTTTTACTANTGAAATAAATAATTATCTCTACTATTATTCTGACATTTCACATTCTTAAAATAAAGTGGTGATCCTAACTGACCTAAAACAGGGATTTTTTACTATGACTAAATGTCAGGAATTGTGAAAAACTGAGTTTAAATGTATTTGGCTGAGGTGTATGTAAACTTCCGACTTCAGCGGTAAGTAATCTCAGCTTCTCTCAACAACAGGGTGTGTGTGTTTGCCTGTGTGTGTGTGCGTGCGTGCATGTGTGTGTGTGTGTGAATGAACCATGCTCGTGTGCTCCTGTGCATGTGTGTGTATATAGCATGCATCTGTGTTTGTTTACACGATGAGCCATCTGAAAAGCTCTCCAGTTCCCAGGCGAGATTATGAACATGACGATGAATTCTGGGAGATTATGAAGATGACGATGAATTCTGGGAGATTATGAAGATGACGATGAATTCTGGGAGGAAAGGTAATAATAAATGGCTTCATGTTCCGGAGACTTCTGGCCTCTTACAATTAAGGAGAACGTTTATGGAGACAGCTTGGGATATGAGAGGCCAAGAAGAGATAGAGAGAGAGAGTGTGATAGAGACCAGTGACAGAGATAGAGAGAGATAGAGAGACAGAGATAGACAGAGATAGAGAGCTGGAGAGAGACCAGAGAGAAAGATAGAAAGAGAGAGAGACTGCTGAGGGCTCAGGGAACAATGCTTCTCAGCTCATCCTGTACTAGGATGGCCCTTGTGGGTATCCGTACCTATGTTTGACATGCGCAGACTAGGCTAGTAAACATGCTGAAGCTAGAACCTCGTTGTCGTGCCTCCTTATTTTAGATGATGCTACATTGTGTCAGAAGTGGTTTTAATAATCACATAAAAATGAAGAACTCAACCAAGATGGCGTAGCAGTCGGACGTGTGTTTGTCTTTGTCTTATCTCGTGTAAGCCGTTTTTTTGTATATATTTAATCTCACTTTCTATCTACGAACTAAATATACTTTCCTGCGACCCGCCTCAGCCAATGTGGCACAGAGCTGCTATCTTTATCTCTTATAACTGGAACCTCCAACAGGAGCTAGCCAACTAACAAGCTACTAGCTATCAGTCTTTGTTAGCCACGGCTAGCAGTCTTCATCTTTAGCTCGGACACCAGCGAGCTTTAGCTCAGACAATACCTGCCAGTCTGCACAGCGCGATATCAACCCAGAGCATATCGGACTGCATCTCTCTACCACATCAACGGATTCCTGCCTCAAGCTCTGGACCATTACACCAGATCATCACAGCTAGCTAGCTGCAATCGAGTGGCTACTGTTAGCTAAGTCCTCTGTCCCGAAGTAAGCACCAGTTAGCTTTGAGCTAGCTTCGAGCTAGGCCCATATACCAGCTAACTTCTTGGGCTACAATACCTCTTTTGCCAGTTGGCCTGGACGCTTTATTGTTGACACGGAGCCCCGTCGATCCATCACTGCTGGTCTGCCGACGTAATCGTCCGATGTGATTTCAACAGGCTTTTCCGTTGTGATGTCGCCGAGGACCCATCTGCTAGACCCGGCCCGCTAGCTTTCTGAACGCCGTGTCTCCCGCTCGCCTAGCATAGTAGTGACTACCGAACGGCTCCCTGACTCACCTATTGCTGCTCATTGATCACTCGGCTACACAGCTGGTCTGTTCATTAACACGGTACCTTATTTTGTTTCAGCCGCAGCCTCGAACTCAGGTCCTGTGTGTACCTAACTGACCCGCTCTGCCCATTCATCGCCGTTGACCCGTTGTTGTCTTAGCTCTCCCGACCAACACCCGTTATTGCTTTATGCCTCTCTCTAATGTCAATATGCCTCGTCTACTGCAGTTTCGGTTAGTTATCATTGTTTTATTTCACCTTAAAGCCCCCAGTCCTTCTCAACATGCCCACGCATGCGGTGACCTCACCTGACTGGTGCCCCCAGAGACGCAACCTCTCTCATCGTCACTCAATGCCTAGGTTTACCTTCACTGTACTCACATCCTATCATACCCATGTCTGTTCATTATGCCCTGAATCTATTCTACCACGCCCAGAAATTTGCCCCTTTTATTCTCTGTTCCCAATGCACTAGAAGACCAGTTCTTATAGCCTTTAGCTGTACCCTTATCCTCCTCCTCTGTTCCTCTGGTGATGTAGCGGTTAACCCAGAACCTGTAGCCCCCAGTTCTACACCTATTCCACAGGTGCTCYCATTTGTTGGCTTCTGTAACTGTAAAAGCTGATGTTAACATCAGAAGCCAAGGCTTTCGACTCTGTCAATCACCGCATTCTTATGCCTGCTCGCCTCCCTACATCTGAGGAAGTACAGTTCCCGCTCAGCCCAGTCAAAACTGTTCGCTGCTCTGGCACCCCAATGGTGGAACAAACTCCCTCAYGATGCCAGGTCAGCGGAGTCAATCACCACCTTCCGGAGACACCTGAAACCCCACCTCTTTAAGGAATACCTAGGATAGGATAAAGTAATCCTTCTAACCCCCCCTCCCCCTTAAAAGAGTTAGATGCACTATTGTAAAGTGGTTGTTCCACTGGATATCATAAGGTGAATGCACCAATTTGTAAGTCGCTCTGGATAAGAGCGTCTGCTAAATGACTTAAATGTTTATGTAAATGTAAATGTACTTGCACATCTATCACTCCAGTGTAAAATGTGCTAAATTGTAATTACTTCGCTACTATGGCATATTTATTGCCTTACCTCCTCATGCCATTTGCACTCACTGTATGCAGACTTTCTGTTTTTCTATTGTGTTATTGACTGTACGCTTGTTTATTCCATGTGTAACTCTGTGTTGTTGTTTGTGTCCTACTGCTTTGCTTTATCTTTGCCATGTTGCAGTTGTAAATCAGAACTTGTTCTCAAATAGTCTACCTGGTTAAATAAAGGTGTTCTCAACTAGTCTACCTGGTTAAATAAAGGTGTTCTCAACTAGTCTACCTGGTTAAATAAAGGTGTTCTCAACTAGTCTACCTGGTTAAATAAAGGTGAAATAAAAAAAATAAAAAAAGGTATGACATGCACAGACTAGACGAGTAAACATGCTGAAGCTAGAACCTTGTTGTCATGCCAACTTATTTTAGATAATACTACAGTACACATCCTATCCTAGTAGCAAGCCTCTACATGCCACCTCATAGATGCAGATATGTAGTTTGTTTAGCCGATTTTACAGCTAGCTAGCAACTTCACATGCTGATTTTGACTTTGGTATCATTGTGTGTATCTACATGTTATAGTGTTGACACTATATACATAATTACGTTGAATATGTATTGTACTTACCTGCAGTATAGTATGATTGCTATTCATGTGTGCATGGTTATTATTGGCAATGGCATTGACCATGACCTTTTCCCTTTCATGAGGTCATCACCCAGAGTCAGATCGGTACATGGCGACTCTATCACATGTTGAGTGGGCTGTATCGTTTTGCTGTATTGGTACCGTTTCTACTTAGCTGTACACTTTTCATTTCTTAGGTTGAAAATAAATGAAAGTAATATATAGAGACGTGTGTGGGCATTCCTTGTCAAGTTACTACATCTTTTTGGCGACGAGGATAAAACTTGATCATTATCTAAAGGCGATGCGCTAGCTAGCTAAGAAACAGTGGAGGTAGTCAGTTAGTTAGCTAGCTTAATGAGCGATGGAGAGCTGCCGCTGCTTGAGTATAACGACTGTGACAATAAGCAGCCAGTGAAAATCGCTAACAAGGATCAAGGACAAGTTGGCGTTATAATGGCAATGTTTGGGACTATCACTGAGTTTGTGGATGAGAACGAGGACTGGAGGGAATATGTGGAAAGGTTGGGATACTTTTTTTGGCAATTGGAATTACAGGTGAGGCTAAACAGTGGCAGGTAGTTATAACTCAGGAACGGCAGGTAGCCTAGCGGTTAGAGCGTTGGGCCATTAACCAGCAGGTAGCCTAGCGGTTAGAGCGTTGGGCCAGTAACCAGCAGGTAGCCTAGTGGTTAGAGCGTTGGGCCATTAACCAGCAGGTAACCTAGTGGTTAGAGCGTTGGGCCATTAACCAAGCAGGTAGCCTAGTGGTTAGACGCGTTTGGGCCAGATAACCAGCAGGTAGCCTAGTGGTTAGAGCAGTGGGCCATTAACCAGCAGGTAGCCTTAGTGGTTAAGCGTTGTGGCCATTAACCAGCAGGTAGCCTAGTGGTTAGAGCGTTGGCCAGTAAACCAGCCGTATCCTATGGTTAGAGCGTTGGACCATTAACCACTATTTTCTTGTATATATCAATGATGTTGCTCTTGCTGGTGCTGATGGTGATTCCTGATCCACCTCTATGCAGCGACACCATTCTCTATATACTTCTGGCCCTTCCTTGGACACTGTGCTATCTAACCTCAAACGAGCTTCAATGCCATACAAACTCCTTCCCCGTGGCCTCCAACTGCTCTTAAACGCTAGTAAAACCAAATGCATGCTTTTCAACCAGTCGCTGCCTGCACCCGCACGCCCGACTAGCATCACCACCCTGGATGGTTCCGACCTAGAATATGTGGATATCTCTAAGTACTAGGTGTCTGGCTAGACTGCAAACTCTCCTTCCAGACTCATATCAAAATCTCCAAAATCAAATCAGAGAGTCGGCTTTCTATTTCGCAACAAAGCCTCCTTCACTCACGCCGCCAAACTTACCCTAGTAAAACTGACTATCCTACCGATCCTCGACTTCGGCAATGTCATCTACAAAATAGCTTCCAATACTCTACTCAGCAAACTGGATGCAGTTTATCACAGTGCCATCCGTTTTGTTTACTAAAGCACCTTATACCACCACCACTGCGACCTGTATCCTCTAGTCGGCTGGCCCTCGCTGCATGTTCGTCGTCAGACCCACTGGCTCCAGGTCATCTACAAGGCTATGCTAGGTAAAGCGCCGCCTTATCTCAGTTCACTGGTCACGATGGCAACACCCACCGTAAGCACGCGCTCCAGCAGGTGTATCTCACCTGATCATCCAAAAAGCCAAAACCTCATTTGGCCGCCTTTTCCTTCCAGTTCTCTGCTGCCTGCGACTGGAAGATATGCAAAAATCTCTGAAGTTGGGACTTTTATCTCCCTCAACAACTTTAAACATCTGCTATCTGAGCAGCTAACCGATCGCTGCAGCTGTACAAGTATATCAGTATATAGCCCACCCAATTTACCTACCTCATCCCCATACTGTTTTTAATTTTTCTTTTCTGCTCTTTTGCACACCAGTAATCTCTTATTTGCACATGATCATCTGATGATTATCACCCCAGTGTTAATACTGCTAAATTGTAATTATTCGCTCCTATGGCCTATTATTGCCTACCTCCTCATGCCTTTTGCACACATTGTATATAGATTCTCTTTTTTTTTTCTTTTTTTTTTCCTACTATTTATTTGACTTGTTTATTGTTTACTCCATGTGTAACTCTGTGTTGTTGTTCTGTTCCACTGCTATGCTTTTCTTGGCCAGGTCGCAGTTGTAAATGAGAAAATTGTTCTCAACTACCCTACCTGGTTAAATTAAAGGTGAAATAAAAAAATAAAAAAAACAGCAGGTAGCCTAGTGGTTGGAGCGTTGGGCAGTTTAACCAGCAGGTAGCCTATGGTTAGAGCGTGTGGACCAGTAACAGCAGGTAGCCTAGTGGTTAGAGGTTGGGCCATTAACAGCAGCAGGTAGCCTAGTGGTTAGAGCGTTCGGCATTAACCAGCAGGTAGCCTAGTGGTTAGAGCGTTGGGCCAGTAACCAGCAGGTAGCCTAGTGGTTAGAGCGTTGGGCATTAACAGCAGGTAGCCTAGTGGTTGAGCGTTGGGCCATTAACCAGCAGGTGCCTAGTGGTTAGAGCGTTGCCAGTAACCAGCAGGTAGCCTAGTGGTTAGAGCGTTGGGCCAGTAACCAGCAGGTAGCCTAGTGGTTAGAGCGTTGGGCCAGTAACCAGCAGGTAGCCTAGTGGTTAGAGCGTTGGGCATTAACCAGCAGGTAGCCTAGTGGTTAGAGCGTTGGGCCATTAACCAGCAGGTAGCCTAGTGGTTAGAGCGTTCTGGCCATTAACCAGCAGGTAGCCTAGTGGTTAGAGCGTTGGGATTAAGATCCAGCCTATACTGTTTTGTCCCAGTAACCAGCAGGTAGCCTAGTGGTTAGAGCGTTGCCTGATTAACCAGCAGGTAGCCTAGTGGTTAGAGCTGTTGGCCATAACCAGCAGGTAGCCTAGTGGTTAGAGCTATTGGGCATTTAACAAGCAGGTAGCCTAGTCGTTAGAGCGTTGGGCCAGTAACCAGCAGGTAGCCTAGTGGTTAGAGCGTTGGGCCATTAACCAGCAGTTAGCCTAGTGGTTAGAGCGTTGGGCCATTAACCAGCAGGTTGCTGGATTGAATCCCCGAGTTGACATGGTAAAAATCTGTTGTTCTGCCCCTGAACAATTCAGTTAACCCACTGTTCCCTTTTAGGCCGTCGATTTAATAAGACTTTGTTCTTAACTGATTTGCCTCGTTAAATAAAGGTTATTTTTTAATATAAAAAAAGTAAAAAGCAGCGCTCTATTGTCTTGAGCGTTTGTGGAGCTAAAACCTGCAATCTAATGAGGAATGTGGCTACACCGCGGAGAACGGAATAAATTCCTTTTGTGGATCAAGTTGCTCTCATTCAGACTCAGTGATTGTCCAGAGGTTCAAGTTTAACTGACATTTTCGGGAAAACAGGTCAGTCTGTTGTTAACTTTGTTGCTGAATTAAGGTGAACTCTCTGAACGTTGTGAGTTCGGGGCTATGTTAGGGGACATGCTCCGTGATAGATTAGTCTGTGGTATTAATGAGGATGGCACACAGCGTCGTTTGGCTGAGGGGAAGCCACACTGATTTTCAAGAGAGCATTGGGAACTATCACAAAGAATAGAGATGTCCGCTAGTAATGAAAAATATTGAAAAGGCCAACAGTGGAAGTGATGCATTTCATGACGTGACAAAAGAGACGTCAGGAAAAAGGTGAAAAGCAGTGGAATGTATCTGATGTGGGGTAACAACTGTAAGTTCAAGGATACGGTCACAGCCATTTGTGATACATCCTGGAATCGAACCAGGGTGTATGTAGTGACACCTCAAGCACAAAAATGCAGTGCCTTAGACCCTTGCGCCACTCAGGAGCCCAAAAGCTCTAGAGGTGCTTTCAACAGCCTGGAAGCGAGAACACTGCACCTGGTGGTGAAAGGGAATGGGCCTCGTTTACTAGGGTGTGACTGGCTCATCAAAATACAACTGAATTGGGGTGAGATAAAACACACACGAATGACTGAGGATGTCATTCAAAAGTTCTGTGAGAATGTCAAAGAGGAACTGGGCACACTGCTCTGCAGTTAAGCTATTTGTGGATCCTCAGGCCGAGCCTCACTTTTCCAAGCCCAGGACAGTGTCCTACGCCATGAAGAAGAAAGTAGAGGATGAGTTGGAGCAGCTGCAAGAGACAAACATCATTACTCCCATTCGGTTCTCCCACTGGGCAGCTCCAATCGTTCCCGTTCTGAAAAGTGACGGCACTGTGCGTTTATGTATGAACTACAAACTCACCATCAACTGGGCCTCTAGGCTGGACGCTTACCCGCTGCCGCAGGTGGAGGACCTGTTCACGATGCTTGCAGGAGGCAAGGCATTTCCAAAGCTTGACATGAGACACGCCTACCAACAGCTCCTCCTGGACGAGGACTCAAAAGAGCATGTCACAGTCAACACGCACAAAGGCTTGTTCAGCTTGTTTAGGTACAAATTATTGATTTTCAGAGTGGCATCCAGTCCAGCCATTTTACAGAGGACAATGGACAATCTGCTGCAGGAGATCCCTCATGTAGCAGTGTACCTGGACGACATCCTGGTTACAGGGGAGACAGAGGAGGAGCACCTCCACCATCTGGACCAGGTGTTAAAGAGATTATCTTAGGCAGGAAGTGAAGTGTATCAAGTGCACATTCCAAGCACAAGGTGTGACATACCTAGGTCACAAGATCACAGCGCAGGGTCTATGTCAGGGCAGTCAAGGATGCTCCAATCCTAAGAACGTGTCCGAGCTAAGGTCGTTCCTGGGGCATGGTGAACCACAATGGTAAGATCCTGCCTGAGCTGTCAACAGTGTTTGCTCCACTTTATCAGCTGCTCCACTAAGACTGTAAATGGAAGTGGGGGCTCAAGAGAAAGCTTTCCAGGAAGTGAAAGCACTACTACAATCATCACAACGGCTGGTACATTTTGACCAAGACAAGGAGGTCATTCTGACGAGTGCTGAGAAGGGTTATTCACAGTTAGACAAGGAGGTCTGGCCATAGTCTTTGCTGTGAAACTCTTTCATCAGTACCTCTAGAGTCATCATTTCACCATATGCACTGACCACAAACCACTGATGAGCCTTTTCAGTGAATCAAGATCCGTTCCTATCACGGCTTCAACAAGGATACAGCGCTGGTTTCCAGGTCAGGTCCAGTCTCCTTTGTGGTCAAACTGACTGATGGTCGAGTCATGTGTAGAAACCAGGACCACATCCGCCTGCGCTATGACATAGAAAATACCATGTTTTCAGACTAAACAGCTGCGGGTTGTAGTATACACTGGATCTTCCTTTAAAAGTTTTGAGTTTATGCTGTTACCGTTTCTGGTAGATGGTGACAGATTGTGGTACTTTGCGTCATTCTGGCAACAATGGCTGACACTTAAATAACGTACCATAGAATTCTGCGGCACCACGCAAGCTGTGCTGCAGTATGTTTATTTTTTTTCATGGCGTGACTCATGGTTCGCTAGCTAACGTTATGTGGATGATCTTATTCTTCGTATCTCAGACATATTTGCTTGACTAGTTATAGCCATAGAACCTGGTTGGTTAGCTACTTGCAGATTCATGCAGTGTAGTAACTTCATGAGTTGTGATTATGGTCCATTGTTTAGCTAGCTATCTACATGTCTTAACAAAAGAGTCCTCTAATTTTGACAAAGTATTTTCATTTCAAGTTATAGTGTACTGTTAGCTAGCTAGCTAACGTTATTTGGCGGGCCCGCTAACTAATGTTACGTCATGCGTTGGGAATCATTGTTAAACCTAGCTAACTATCTAGTTACATTTCTTAACAAAATACTATTGTCTTAGTGTGCCAGAGCGCAGAATAACTGATGCATTTTTGAACGCTCAACACCCGTTAAATATGTCCGGTGTCAGTAAACGTCTGCAACAAAGCATAATTCAATTGTTGCCAGCATTAAAGTTAGTCACCAACGCTCTGGATAACATGACAAAAGCCTAACCAGCTCTGCTAGGGCGAGTAAAATGGTCAGAGTGGGGTGTTCTCTCATTATGTGTCTAAAAGTAGATAGCCAATGTTAGCCAATTAGCTTGGGTGCTTGACTGAAGTTGTAAGGTCTGAGCTCTCAGAACAATCCTGCTTTTTATGTAATTTATCATGAACTGTTACTAGGTAAACGCAAATGTTATGGTGTAAAGTCTGCAGCTCTATCCTGGATGGAAAGTTATCTATCCAGGAGAAGGAAAAAAAGTGTGATCGGTGTCCCTTCCACGGGACGGTTGAGCTAACGTAGGCTAATGCAATTAGCATGAGGTTCTAAGTAACAAGAACATTTCCCAGGACGTAGACATATCTGATATTGGCAGAAAGCTTCAATTCTTGTTAGTCTAACTGCACTGTCCAATTTGCAATAGCTATTACAGTGAAAGAATACCATGCTATTGTTTGAGGAGAGTTCAAAATTTTGAACATCAAAAGTTATTAATAACGATACTATCTATGCGTTTTGACCATGATAAAGCTGTGTCCTAGTAATTTATTTTTTCCGCCCTTGCGCTACATGCGTTCTATTCATCGACACATTCAATTGGGGATCATCAGTAAGCATATATCTTGAACCAAATACAATATATTTCGTTTTAGAAATGTTCAACACCAATTTGTTCATATCAACCCACTCAGACACCATTCTTAGTTCACTACTCAGTACATCTGTTAGCTCATTACATTCTGTTGCTGCGCTCTACAATGTAGAGTCATCAGCATACATGAGCACTCTTGCTTTGTTCATTACTGAAGGTAAATCATTAGTAAAACCAGAGTAGAGAAGTGGGCCTAGACAACTTCCTTGAGGAACACCACAGTGTATATCTTTACTGTTTGCAAAGCTACCATTAATAAGATGGGTAAGGGAATTGCTGTTACAAGAAAATGTTCAGAGTATGTAACATCTAGCACACTGAATCAGGTGATTCAATCACTGGTCCTATCACACTTTGAGTGATCGGGCGGCAGGTAGCATAATGGTTAGAGCGTTGGACTAGTAACCAAAAGGTTGCAACATCAAATCCAAGCTAATGACAAGCTAAAATCTGTTGTTCTGCCCCTGAACAAGACAGTTAACCCACTGTTCCTAGGCTGTCATTGGAAATAAGAATTAGTTCTTAACTGTCTTGCCAAGTTAAATAAAGGTAAAACAATAAAGAGTACTCTCCAGTTATATGCTCGATCCCTGGTCCGATCACACTTAGAGTACTGTGTGGTTATATGGTCAATCCCTGGTCCTTTGGGGTTTGTACATTTTTAGGGTTGGTTTTGTAATATTTTAAGGGTTGGGGCTAGTGTATTTTAGGGTTGGGGTTTGTATATTTTAGGGTTGGGGTTTGTATATTTTAGGGTTGGGGCTAGTGTATTTTAGGGTTGGGGTTTGTATATTTTAGGGTTGGGGTTTGTATATTTTAGGGTTGGGGTTTGTACATTTTAGGGTTGGGGTTTGTATATTTTAGGGTTAGGGCTAGTGTATTTTAGGGTTTGGGTTAGGGTTAGTGAATTTTAGGGTTAGTGAGTTACTCACTATTTTCTCAAGTTCGCATTCAGAGAAAAGTGTCCATAGAAATTCACAATTGGCTGATGATGGACTTGTAGTTTACTTTGCATTTTAGAAACTGTTCTGTGAAAGCTTTCTGTTGGTACTAACCTACTGTAGAACAAAGTGCTTACATTAACCCACTTCTCGTGAATGGCAGAAAAATATAATTTCTCTAATTCCCATCTGCACGTGTCATTTCTACCTTCTTTATGGGGTATTCAACCCTTACCCTACAAGGTCCAGAGTCTGCTGCTTTTCTGTTCTACCTGATATTTAACTGCACCCACCAGTTCTAAATCAGTCCCTGATTAGAGGGGAAGCATGAAGAAAATGCAGTGGAACCGGCTTCGAGGTCCAGAGTTGAGTTTGATGGTGCCCGAGGTAGACGATTCAGTCTCCATATGTTTTAACGGCCACATTAACGTCTATGATTCATCATCTTACGTCCACCATTTTACATGGGAAGTAGAGACACACGTAGTCATGTAAATATTGTGTTGTAAATCGGTTCAGTAGTTTAATCCTAGGATCTGCATCATTCAGCGAGCAATATGGAAAAAGAATCCACACTGACAGATGGGAAGATCATAAAGCACTGATTGGATGCTGAGTTACAAATACTCGGCAACAAGCTTAGAGACCATAGCAACACTCTTGTTAACCATGAACTCTCTCAACCAATCCCCAACCGAAAGCTGAAGAAGTCCCGCCTTCCATCGCCATCCAACAAATTAAATCAACAGAGACGCATGCTTTAATTGGTTATTGCAAAAAGGAGATTGAAAATATCAAAATGTATGATGTGTGAGCAGCACGGTGTTGTTTATGATTACGATCCAACTCTTGGTTCTTTCTTTTCACGAAAAGTCCAAATTCGTAGAAAATTGCTTCCTAAAATGAAGTTTTAAAAATATATTTTCCTATTTTATCTTGTTCATTTGGGGATGACAGGGTTAAAATGTGATCTTGGATAGACAAATCAAATCAAGTTTATTTTATATAGCCCTTCGTACATCAGCTAATATCTCGAAGTGCTGTACAGAAACCCAGCCTAAAACCCCAAACAGCAAGCAATGCAGGTGTAGAAGCAAGGTGGCTAGAAAAAATCCCTAGAAAGGCCAAAACCTAGGAAGAAACCTAGAGAGGAACCAGGCTATGAGGGGTGGCCAGTCCTCTTCTGGCTGTGCGGTGGAGATTATAACAGAACATGGCCAAGATGTTCAAAATGTTCATAAGTGACAAGCATGGTCAAATAATAATCAGGAATAAATGTCAGTTGGCTTTTCATAGCCGATCATTAAGAGTTGAAAACAGCAGGTCTGGGACAGGTAGGGTTCCATAACCGCAGGCAGAACAGTTGAAACTGGAATAGCAGCAAGGCCAGGTGACTGGGGACAGCAAGGAGTCATCATGCCCGGTAGTCCTGACGTATGGTCCTAGGGCTCAGGTCCTCCGAGAGAGAGAAAGAAAGAGAGAAGGAGAGAATTAAAGAGAGACAAGATTTTCAAAATGTTCATAAATGACAAGCATGGTCAAATAATAATCAGGAATAAATGTCAGTTGGCTTTTCATAGCCGATCATTAAGAGTTGAAAGCAGCAGGTCTGGGACAGGTAGGGGTTCCATAACCGCAGGCAGAACAGTTGAAACTGGAACAGCAGCAAGCCAGGTGGACTGAGGACAGCAAGGAGTCATCATGCCGGGTAGTCCTGACGTATGGTCCTAGGGCACAGGTTCTCCGAGAGAGAGAAAGAAAGAGAAGAAGGAGAGAATTAGAGAGAGCATACTTAAATTCACACAGGACACTGGATAAGACAGGAGAAGTACTCCAGATATAACCAACTGACCCTAGCCCCCGACACATAAACTACTGCAGCATAATACTGGAGGCTGAGACACTGTGCAGCTGTGACAACAAGGCAGTTTAAAATGGCTGCTTCCTGTCCTAATGCTCCTCTATACAAGCCCTTATCCCAATCAGTTTCCCTGTGTTGACTTGTGTTGCGTTGTGTACTGATACCTAGCGTGGGCTGTGTTTCTCTGAGGCGCTGCTGCTCGTTGACTCCATGTTGGGGTTTCAACACCCCATGATAAAGTCTCACTTCCTATAAAAAATTCCAATCTATCTGCTAAGAGTTTATCCAATAGGAAGTGATTCTACTCTGTTTATTTCATGATATTTCTTAATCAACCATGCCTGGATGTTTCAACCCAGTCCACTCCAGATTCTCCTCCTCAACCCTCCTTCTTAATTCTTGTCATTGTATGTCTCATCTAACCCTATCCTCAAAATTCTCTGTCATTCTTTGCTTTAGTGAGACACTGTAAAAGAGCTGATGAGTAATGGCCATACAGTATATGTTTTAAGCTGATCATAGTTCCTGGAAGACCAGTGGGAGTGAGATAAGATTTCACACCCTCTTAATCACCATGGTCTGGTCTGCATTCTTATCTCTCTGTGTGTGTGTGTGTGTGGTGGTCTGTGTGTGTGTGTGTGTGTGTGTGTGTGTGTGTGTATGTGTGTGTGGGTGTGTGTGTGTGTGTGTGTGTGTGTGTTGTGTGTCTGTGTGTTGTGTGTGTGTGTGTGTGTGTGTGTGTGTGTGTGTGTGTGTGTGTGTGTGTGTGTGTGTGTGTGTGTGTGTGTGTGTGGTGTGTGTGTGTGTGTGTGTGTGTGTGTGTGTGGTGTGTGTGTGTGTGTGTGTGTGTGTGTGTGGTGCTCTGATGTGAAGATCAATTTGTCCACGGTTAATATCATTTTTTATGTGATCTGGACGTTCTGATGGTCCCCTCCCATCTGTTTATCCTCCATGATGGTTAGGCAGACGGACAGAGCTGTGTTGGAGGATAAATAGGTCGTTATCCCCGTAGAGCAGGGGTGTCAAAGTCAAATGGACGAGGGCCAA
>NW_019942767.1:209994-244175 GCF_002910315.2 Salvelinus sp. IW2-2015 | reverse complement strand
CCTAAAATATACAAACCCCAACCCTAAAATATACAAACCCCAACCCTAAAATATACAAACCCCAACCCTAAAATATACAAACCCCAACCCTAAAATATACAAACCCTAACCGTAAAATATACAAACCACAACCCTAAAATATACAAACCCCAACCCTAAAATATACAAACCCTAACCCTAAAATATACAAACCCAACCCTAAAATATACAAACCCAACCCTAAAATATATAAACCCCAACCCTAAAATCTGCATGGATGTCATATTAGGAATCAGCCCTTGTTCATTTTGTTTGGACCAGTCTGACCGTACGAACACAGTATTGACTTTCACAATGATTTAAATAGGAACCAGAGGGAAAGAATGACTGAAATTACCCTCTTCAAATGATAGCCCTCCTCATTAACCTTATCTAATCAACAATCCAAATAGCTGACTTGAATGAAAACAATTTGTTTGGAGATATTAAATCTAACACTTTGATTCCTGTTGATGACTAATGCTCAGTGGGTTGAGTGTTTTCAACAATCAGTCACAGCGAAATGCTTTTCACTGATGATGACAGATAGAATTGAGATGGATATAGAGGCTGTTTTACGGGCTCCTGAAAACGTATGCTAGTTAGTCTGTTTTCTGATCTTAACTTTTTTTGTTCATAATGTTTCTTCCATCATTTCGTGGGACCTCAAAGAGCTTCTGGACATCACACGCATTTAATCCTAGTAAAAAGTTATTTCAAGAATGTGAAATGTCAGAATGATAGTAGAGAGAATGATTGATTTCAGCTTGTATTTCCACATTCCCAGTGGGTCAGAAGTTCACATACACTCAATTAGTATTTGGCAGCATTGCCTTTAAATTGTTTAACTTGGGTCAAACGTTTTGGGTAGCCTTCCACAAGCTTCCCACAATAAGTTGGGTGATTTTTGTCCCATTGCTCCTGACAGAGCTGGTATAACTGAGTCAGGTTTGTAGGCCTCCTCGCTTGCACATGCTTTTCAGTTCTGCCCACAAATCTTCTATAGGATGGAGGTCAGGGTTTTGTGATGGCCAGTCCAATACGTTGACTTGGTTGTCCTTAAGCCATTTTGCCACAACTTTGGAAGTATGCATGGGGTCATTGTCCATTTGGAAGACCCATTTGCGACCAAGCTTTAACTTCCTGACTGATGTCTTGGAATGTTGCTTCAATATATCCATATCATTTTCCTTCCTCATGCTGCAATCTATTTTGTGAAGTGCACCAGCCCCTCCTGCAGCAATGCACCGCCACAACATGATGCTGCCAGCCCCGTGCTTCGCGGTTTGGATGGTGTTCTTCGGCTTGCAGCCTCCCCCTTTTTCCTGGTGTTTATACTTCCGTACTATTGTGTGTACAGATGAACATGGTACCTTCAGGAAATTGCTCCCAAGGATGAATCATACTTCTGGAGGTCTTGGCTGATTTCTTTTGATTTTCCCATGATGTCAAGCAAAGATGCACTGAGTTTGAAGATATGCCTTGAAATACATCCACAGGTACACATTCCAATTGCCTCAAATTATGTTAATTAGCCTATCAGAAGCTTTTAATGCAATGACATAATTTTCTGGAATTTTCCAAGCTGTTTAAAGGCACAGTCAACCTTCTGACCTGCTGGAATTGTGATGCAGTGAATTATAAGTGAAATAATCTATTTGTAAACGATTGTTGGAAAAATGATATGTGTCATGCACAAAGTAGATGTCCTAACCTACTTGCCAAAACTATAGTTTGTTAACAAGACATTTGTGGAGTGGTTGAAAAACGAGTTTTAATGTCTCCAACCTAAGTGTATGTAAACTTCCGACCAACTGTAAGTAAGCATTTTATGGTAAGGTCTACACCTGCGCACGTGACATATACATTTTGATTTGATTTGATATTTGATATCCGCATTGAGCTAAAGGCTAGAGCTGCTGCTTTCAAGGAGTGGGACACTAACCCGGACGCTTAGAAGAAATCCTGCTACGCCCTCCGACAAAACAACAAACAGAGAAAGTGTCAATTTCAAGACTAAGATTGAATCCTACTACACCGGCTCTGACGCTCATTGGATGTGGCAGGTTTTGCAAATTATCAAAGAATACAAAGGGAAACCCAGCCGTGAGCTGCCCAGTGATGCGAGCCTACCAGATGAGCTAAATGCCTTCTGTGCTCGCTTCGAGGCAAGCAACACTGAACCATGCCTGAGAGCACCAGCTGTTTCGGGCAACTGCGAGATCACGCTCTCCGTATCCGATGTGTGTAAGATCTTTAAACAGGTCAATATTCACAAGGCTCAAGGGCCAGACAGATTACCAGCATGCATAATCAGAGCATGTGCTGACCAGCATGTAAGTTTTCACTGACATTTTCAACCTCTCCCTGACCCAATCTGTAATACCTACATGTTTCAAGCAGACCACCATAATCCCTGTGCTCAAGAAAGCCCAAGGTAACCTGTATAAATGACTACCACTCCGTAGCACTCACATCTGTAGCCATGAAATGCTTTGAAATCTGGTCATGGCTCACATCAACACCATTATCCCAGACACCCTGGACCCAATTCGCATACCATGCCAACAGATCTACAGATGATGCAAATGCACTCCACACTGCCCTTGCCCACTTGGACAAAAGGAACACCTACGTGAGAATGCTGTTCATTGACTACAGCTCAGCATTCCATGCCATAATGCCCTCCAAGCTCATCACTAAGCTAATAACCCTGAGACTGAACACCTCCCTTTGCAACTGGATCCTGGACTTCTTGATGGGACACCCATGTGGTGAGGGTAGGCAACAACACATCTGCCATGCTGACCCTCAACCCCTCCGTGGTGTGTCCTTAAGTGTATGCTTCCCAACCGAAACAGTTCGCCACAGTTCGTTCATATATTATGTTGACATTTTGTGATGTTTTTGTTTATTTTTGGAGTTTGGTTAGGGTTTTATCGGTTGTTTGGGCACACAACAAGTTCTTAAGCCGAAGTCTATGCCCCTTTGTCCAAAACTCAGTGCGGATTCAACATCACTACAACTTCAAGCTTCGATTGACCGAGGACGTACAAAAGTACCTTCCGCAGTTTGATTCTAGCCATGCATTATATAAAGACCAGCATGTAAATGCCAGTTCATAGATGGAGATTGTGGAGACGCTGGGGTCCAACCCAACCACTTATTTGAAAAAGTGGGGTTGGGTTTGTGACAAGTTTGTCAAGGGAAAATAAAAGAAACAAGGGCCGTATTGGAGATGAAATGTTGCTGCTGTTCGACACGTGAAGCATGGGAAGACTGAAACCAGCATGCCATCTTCACCAAAGGATGGGTTATGTTGTTGTATTTGCTATTGTAGTCAACAAAAACAGTAGCCATGTTTTGCTAACAATAGCTAGCCAGCTTGCTAGTGACTAGCTAGCCTAGCAGCATGCTTGTGCAGGGCTTACACAACTCTACTCAAACGTTTGAGCAGAGTAGGCCAGGCTTACACAACTCTACTCAAACGTTTGAGCGGAGTAGGCCAGGCTTACACAACTCTACCTCAAACATGTATTCCGAGCAGGTAGTAAGCCAGGCTGACACAACTCTACTCAAACGTTTGAGCGGAGTAGGCCAGCTCTACACAACTCTACTCAAACGTTTGCAACATTATACGTATAGTTGATTGTAGTCTTCGGTTAATGTATATTTTATGTTCATTAATGTTGATATTGTACTAAATAGCCCTCAGTTTTTTTTTAAGGCACAACCACCATTGAATGGAGACAGGAACATGCTTTTGTTGTCTTCGCTCCAGCACTGCCTTTTCACCGGCCCAAGCACTACATCTTCCCCCCACTACTGACTGGTATTTGGAGCACAGCCCACTCTCTCACTGAGTTGCAGTGCAGAATTAGAAACAATCTCCATGCAGGACCTGGGAGCTCTATCCTGGCCCACCCCAAGACCTAATCCACTGGCTTGTCCTCAGTGATGCCACAGAGCAGCAGCTGTAGTAGCAGGGCTGTGGAGAAGAAGGGGGGGGGGGGGGGAGCTGCAGACTCAGTCCTTGACACATCACTCACAAAGGCCTTGCAAATTATTGAATACAAATCTCAAGATCTGGAGAACATCATGCACCAAGCCACCAGCGTGTCCCCCTTACTCTCTTCTGTTGTCTCCTCACCATGCACACTCATAATGTCCCCCCCTCTCTCATCCTGGCACCTACAGCTGATTTCCAGGAATGAAACTCTCACCAAATATACGGGAAGAATTCAATCACCCGCTGCATGAGTTCGTGCTTGACTTCAAGAAGGGACATGGACCGAACGACTGGACCACAGTAAATCAACAACTTGTTCTGTTGTTGTTCAGGAATGTCTGAGGAGGTCTGAGGCAGTTTCATTTTATTCCATAAACATTTTGTTATCTACAGATGTCTGTTCCATAAAACACGAACAAATGTCTTTTATCTATTGTTACCAAAACATTTATTATTCAGAATTTTTTTTTACACTACACAGATTTTGATTCCAGAAACAACTTGTGTTACATGGCTGCTCTTGATTTACAATGGCTGTATGGTATACATTGTCTGTATTGTTTTACACCATTCTGTATTGTTTACTATGTGCTGAATTGTTTACATGGCCTGTATATGTATTACAGGCTGTATTGTTTACATGTAACTGTATTTCGATTACAATGGCTTGTATTGTTTCAATGGCCTGTACATTTGAGATTTACCATCGTCTGTAATTGTTTACATGTGTCTGATATTGTTATTAAACATGGCTGTATTGCTTTACGATGCTGTATGATTATACATGGACTGATATTGTTTACATGGCTGTATTGTTTACATGGCTGTATTGTTTACATGTCTGTATTGTTTACATGTCTGTATTGTTTACATGGCTGTATTGTTGTTTACTTTCAGAAGTAAGAATAAAAGTTTATTTGTTGAAAAAGCTCTGTTGGCATTTCTTCAAGGTGTTCAAATGCATTCTATCTGAACATCAAGTGCTGACAACGTACAGAAGAGCTGTGTGTCACAGACTTTTACAGGCTTTCTTCTACTTGTGGTGTAGTTCAATCTAATCTAAATTACTGCACACTGAGATTCCCCAGAATGAGGTTTCATTTTAAACTCTACTGGTTCACAGTGCACACAAAGAACTGAATGTTTGCATCCAATTATCCTTGCAACCATGATTCCCAATGCATTCTCTGACTCTCCGACATCAAGAGTGGTAGTTCCAGGTACGCCAAGGTTGAGATGGACACCTGTGAAGGAGAGGTAACAAGAGAATATACAGTACCCAACCAATAGCATGTGGACACCTGCTCGTTAAACATCTCACTCAAAAAAATCATGGGCATTAATATGGAGTTGGGCCCCTATTTGCTGCTACAACGTTCTCCACTCTTCTGCGAAGGCTTTAGGCCTGGCTCGCAGTCAGCATTAAAATTCATCTCAAAGGTGTTTGAAGGGGTTGAGGTCAGGGCTCTGTGTAGGCCAGGCAAGTTCTTCGACACCGACCTCAACAAACCATTTCTGTATGGACCTCGCTTTGTCCACGGGGCCATTGTCATGCTGAAACAGGAAAGGGCCTTCCCCAAACTGTTGCCACAAAGTTGGAAGCACAAGATGTCCCTTCAATGGAACTAAGGAGCCCAAACCATGAAAAACAGCCCCAGACCATTATTCTGATTATTTAGCCTGACGAGTTTCAGAAGAAAGTTATTTGCTTCTGGCCATTTTGAGCCTGTAATCGAACCCACATATGCTGATACTCCAGATACTCAACTAGTCTAAAGAAGGCCAGTTTTATATGCTTCTTTAATTAATCAGCACAACAGTTTTCAGCTGTGCTAACATAATTGCAAAAGGGTTTTCTAATGATCAATTAGGCTTTTAAAATGATAAACTTGGGTTAGCTAACATAATGTTCCATTGGAACACAGGAGTGATGGTTGCTGATAATGGGCCTCTGTACACCTATGTAGATATTTCATAAAAAATCAACCGTTTCCAGCTACAATAGTCATTTACAACAATAACAGTGTCTACACTGTATTTCTGATCAATTTGATGTTTTTTAATGGACAAAAATGTGGCTTTTCTTTCAAAAGCAAGGTACATTTCTAAGTGACGCCAAACTTTTGAACGGTAGTGTATCTGACATACACTATATCACCAGAAGTATGTGGACACTCCTTCAAATTTACATTTACATTTAAGTCATTTAGCAGACGCTCTTATCCAGAGCGACTTACAAATTGGAAAGTTCATACATATTCATCCTGGTCCCCCCGTGGGGAATGAACCCACAACCCTGGCGTTGCAAGCGCCATGCTCTACCAACTGAGCCACACGGGACGGGAATATTTATGGATTTGGCTATTTAATCCTCTATCCTCCCACAACCCTAATGATCCAGGACACCCCCATCAGTAAAAAAGCTGACTAGCATAGCCTAGTCATACTCAGCAAGTAAATACTAGCATCTAAAAAGTCATTTAAATCACAAGTCCAACGACACCATGATGCAGAAGAACAACAGTCTTGAGGTGAATCCATACCATCATTTCTGCTTATCTTTTATAAAATTTTACAGGAAGACACAATATGTAACATCTATAGCTAACCACAATTAGCAAAAAGACACACTTTATTTTTACCTCCCACAGTTTTTACTCCGATCAGTAGCCATCACTAGATTCGACCAAATAAAGATATAGAAGCCATAACGAAGAAAAACGATTCATCAGATGCCAGGGTCTGATTAGACCATATTTATGGTATAGGCTAATATGTTTTGTTCGAAAATTTTGCATATTGTTCAGCATAGGATCACATTTAGCAGTTGCCAGCATGCAATCTGATAATAGCGTCGATGGCAGCCAGAATAGATTTACAGAGACCAATCTGTCAAATACCTAATAGATAACTCACTTCATAAAACAATTTACTGAAATAAATAACACAGCGTTATACACAGCAATGAAAGCCCAACATTCTTGTGAATCCAGCCAATATGTCAAATTTTTTAAATGTTTACAGCGTAATAACACAATATAGCCATTATATTAAGCTACCACAATAAGCCAGAAACACAACCATTTACCAGCAGCAAATGTTAGCGATCGTAACAATCCAGGCAACAAGAATAATATAATTGGACTAACCTTGATAAACTTCATCAGATGACAGTCCTGTAACATCATATTACACAATGCATAWAGGTTTTGTTCGAAAATGTGCATATTTAGCAGCACAAATCGTGGTTATACAATGTGATCAGTAGCAGCATTTCATGCATTCTGGGCGGCGCCATCTTGGAGAGGCACCTAATCTAATCGATAAATAATCGTAAACTTGACAAAAAAATACAGGTTGGACAGCAAATGAAAGATGCATTAGTTATTAATGCAACCGCTGTGTTAGATTTAGATAAATTAACGTTACTAGACATACAGTGTGCGTTACAGCCAGACCAGTGCCGCAATAATGGCGGACAAATCCTTTTACATTTTTCCACATAAATACGGAATAACATCATAAATAGCTCTTACTTTTGGACGAGCTTCCATCAGAATCTTGGGCAAGTTGTCCTTTGTCCAAAAGAATCGTTGCTCGGTTGTAAAACGTCCTCTTCAACTTTGGAACTAGCAGCTAACAATAGCTATGTGGCGCAGACATGCCCAAATGTTCAAAACGCAATACTAAGGAATTTCCGAAAATCACAATATACTCGCATAAACTGATATAACTCGGTTTAAAATAACTTCGTTATGATGTTTCTAACACCTATATCGAATTAAATTACAGACGGATATATCTAAGGCCGATAACTGAGCGTTTCAAAATGCCATCCTGAGGTCTTCCTTTGCGTCCTGACGAACGTCGAAAAGAGAGCTCCCTCCGTTCCTTGGGGCTTTATAAGGTCTGAGATCTGCGTAGAAACTCCATTACAATTCTCATTGGTTACTGACATCCAGGGGAAGGCGGGTGCAGTTCATGTCGACCCATAGGATACATACAGAGCTTTAAACTGATCTGAGAACAGAGCCTCGTTTTCAGACCTTCGCAGTTCCTGATTTTGGCAACTAGATGGCAACAGTGTATGTGCAATGTTTACGCTGATCCAATGAATCATTGCATTTCTGTTCAAAATGTTGTATCAAGACTGCCCAAATGTGCCTAATTGGTTAATATATTACATTTTCAAGTATATAACTGTGCACTCTCCTCAAACAATAGCATGGTATTCTTTCATTGTAATAGCTACAGTAAATTGGACAGTGCAGTTAGATTAACAAGAATTTAAGCTTTCTGCCAGTATCAGATATGTCTCTGTCCTGGGAAATGTTCTTGTTACTTACTAATCACATTGATTAGTAAGTCAATGTTAATCACATTGTCACAAGCTAGCTCAACCGTCTCGAGGGGGGGACACACAGAGATCCTTAATTAAGCAAATAGCTACCCGGACTATCTGCAGTGACCATTTTTGCACTAACTTTTTGACTCATTACATTTTCTACTGCTACTGTTTACTATCTGTTACTGTAGTTATATATACAACTGTACATATAGTATCTACCTCAATTACCTTGTACCCCTCCACATCGACTCAGTACTGATATCCTGTGTATTAAGCCACGTTATCGTTATTTAGTGTGTATTTATTACTACCTTTATCATTACGGATTTTACTTTTCTAATATTTCTCTATTT
The DNA here is from genome assembly GCF_002910315.2 of Salvelinus sp. IW2-2015. Classification (NCBI taxonomy): domain Eukaryota; kingdom Metazoa; phylum Chordata; class Actinopteri; order Salmoniformes; family Salmonidae; genus Salvelinus; species Salvelinus sp. IW2-2015. The sequence goes on along the minus strand of NW_019942767.1, from coordinate 235,447 downwards.
TCTTTCTCTCTGTATTATTGGCCAGTAATTAAGTATTTCACTGTTAGTCCACATCTGTTGTTTACGAAGCATGTGATGAATACAATTTGATTTGATTTGAAGTCTCCGGACCAAATGTCAATGTCACCTGCTGAGGTGCTGGAATTTATAAACACCCACACTCACACAGGTGCACACACACACACACACACACACACACACACACACAGCCAAACAACACCGTCGATAAACCTCATAATACTGTCTTCCAGTCTAATGTCTTCAGCCGTAGTGACCCTTGAAATGGTGCCAAGTCTCTCTCCCTTTCATCAGCGTTACGTAAAAGGCACAGATTGCCTCATTCAGACTCCAATATTAATACCTCCCACTTTTATATATACCATACAATCCCACCAAAATACCCCCTGACTGAGCTTAATACAGGCGCTCTGCACAACCAATAACCGTTTGTGTGTATGCATACAGTATGTGTGTGTGGGTTTGGTTTCAATAATATTGTGGGGACCAGAAGTCCTCACATGGACAATTGGGGGCATTTCACTTGTCCCCTCAAGGAAAATGGCTATTTTAGGCATAGAGCTTAGGTTTAGCGTTACAATTAGGGTTAGGGGTTTAGGGGTTCAGTTTAGGTTAGGTTAGGTTCAGGAGTTAGTGTTAGGTTTAATAGTAAAGGGTTACGATTTGGGTTATGCCTAGTTAAATAAAGGTTATATAAAAAAAGTAAAAAAAGTAAAATATGGACTATTACTAGGTAAGACAGGATTTTAAATGGGAATTGATTGTTAGGTCCCCACAAGGATAGTAAACCAAACATGTTTGTGCGGCTCCAAGGTTCACTGGAGGGATGAAACATTATATTGACAGGATTATCCTATTATCAAGGGGTAAAATGAGACTATAACTCACATAGAGGAAACTTTGTTCCAGTTAATATTTGTGGCAAAAACCGCAGATGTTATTTAGTGCTGTAGATTACTCTTATCCCACCTGTCACAGAGGTAAATACAATCTAAGAGATAGTGGGATTAGAAGATAGACGAGATACTACTGAGAGATGTGGACTGTAAGCCCTGCTTAGTGCTGATGTCATAGGAGATACCTTCTTGCCCTTTGTGCTGTTGTCTTTTGCCCAATAAGGTTTGTACCATGTTTTGTGCTACTACCATGTTGTGTTGCTACCATGTTGTTGTTATGTTGTGTTGCTATCATGCTGTGTTGTCATGTGTTGCTGCGTTTGCTATGCTGTTGTCTTAGGTCTCTCTTTATCTAGTGTTGTGTTGTCTCTCTTGTTGTGATGTGTGTTTTGTCCAATATTTATATTGTATAATGTATTGTATTTTCACCCCTTCTTTCTCCCCTATTTCGTCGTGTCCAATTGGTAGTAGTTACAGACTTGTCTCATCGCTGCAACTCCCATACAGACTCGCGAGAGGCGAAGGTCGAGAGCCATGCGTCCTCCGAAACAAAACTCAACCAAGCTGCACTGCTTCTTGACACAATGCCCATCCAACCCGGAAGCCAGCTGCACCAATGTGACGGAGGAAACACTGTACACCTGGCGACCGTGTCAGCGTGCACTGCGCCCGGCCCGCCACAGGAGTCGCTAGTGCGCGATGAGACAAGGATATCCTTGCTGGCCAAAGCCTCCCTAACCCGGACGACGCTGTGCCAATTGTGCGCCGCCCCATGGGCCTCCCAGTCGCAGCCGGCTGAGACAGAGCCTGGGCTCGAACCCAGAATCTCTGGTGGCACAGCTAGCACTGCAGGAGGCTTTTTGTATTTTGGTAGGCCGTCATTGTAAATAAGAATTTGTTCTTAACTGACTTGCCTAGATAAATAAAGGTTAAATAAAAATAAAATAAAAAGATAGATAGTCTCAGTGTCACGTTCCTGACCTGTTTTCTGTTTAGTTTTGTGTGTTAGTTGGTCAGGACGTGAGTTTGGGTTGGCATTCTATGTTGTCTGTTTCTATGTTGGTTTTGGGTTGCCTGGTATGGCTCTCAATTAGAGGCAGGTGTTTGACGTTTCCTCTGATTGAGAGTCATATTTAGGTAGGCTGTTCACAATGTTTGTTTGTGGGTGGTTGTCTTCTGTGTCAGTGTTTTGTCGCACCATACGGGACTGTTCGGTTTGTTTTGTTCATTCGTCATTTATGTGTAGGCTATTTTCCCTGTTCGTGCGTTCTTCGTGTTTATGTGAGTTCGTCGTCCAGGTCTGTCTACACCGTTTGTTGTTTTGTTAGTTTTAGTCAAGTTCGTGTTTTCTTTAATAAATTATGTGTTCACAACCCGCTGCGCCTTGGTTCCATCACTACTCCTCCTCTTCTTATGAAGAGAGAGAGGAACGCCGTTACACTCAGGCTCTGGAGAGGATGAGGATAGAATTGATGCTCTTTAGCTGCTGATGCTAATGTGCTAATGTGCTAATGTCGCCACCTCAATCTTTTGTTTAAATCGTGAAACCTGTTACTCTTTAGAATGAGCCATGCTCTCTATTTGTTGTGTTTCCATAACGTGAAGCTACAAATTACATACCCCATATTAAATACATGTCGTTAAATATTACTGTGTTTTTACAAGTGATGTGATTATGCCGTTGGGGGAACATTGCTTGGCTCAACTTCCTTAGAAGGTCACTGTTGTGCAGTGGGACTGCAAAACACACCATAAAGTCATGGAATGATAATACATATGAATGAATCAAAATGAGCTGAAATGAATAGTAGCATAAATAAGTGCTGCGGTTCTGGTCGGCTTCCAATGTCTGTGAGTAATGGTGGAGTCAGACTGGGAGAGAGAGAGAGACGAGAGAAGAGTGAGAGAGAGATCAGGAGAGAGACTAAGGAAGAGAGAGAGAAGAGAGGGAGAGAGAGAGAGGAGAGAGAGAGAGAGAGAGACGAGGAGAGAGAGAGAGAGAGAGAGAGAGAGAGAGAGAGAGAGAGAGAGAGAGAGAGAGAGAGAGAGATGAGAGAGAGAGACAGAGAGAGAGAGAGAGAGAGAGAAGAGAGAAGAGAGGAGAGAAGAGAGAAGAGAGACGAGAGAGAGAGGAGAGAGAGAAGCAGAGAGAGAGCAGAAGAGAGAGAGCAGAGAGAAGAGAGAGGGAGAGAAGGAGAGAGGAGAGAGAAGAGAGAGAGAGAGAATGAGAGCAGAGAGAGAGAGAGAGAGAGAGAGAGAGAGAGAGAAGAGAGAGAGAGAGAGAGAGAGAGAGAGATGAGTGAGAGAGAGAGAGATGAATTGACAGTGTGTGAAAGGCAATACTTGAAACGGAATTAGTTACTGCCAGCGTCTGTAGCTCTGCTCAGTGGTCATAACGTCACCATATTATAGTGAGAATATATATTGTCTTGCGAGTGAGACCTTAACAACTGGAGTCATTTGTATTCTCAGTTGTTTGAGAATGGAGCTTGAAACGCCAGGGTAGTGGTTCAATTCCCGGGACCACCCATACATAAAATGTATGCACACATGACTGTAAGTCGCTTTTTGTTAAAAGCGTCTGCTAAATGGGTATATATACTGAGTATGCATTTTTTACATTTTAGTAATTTAGCAGAAGCTCTTAAACAGAGTGACTTAGAGGAGCAAATAGGGTTATGTGCCTTGGTCAATGGCCCAATACTCTTAACGACTAGGCTACCTGCTGCCATTAGGAACACCTGACCAGGTGAAGCAAGCTTATGATCCCTTATTGATGTGACCAGTGTAGATGAAGCGGAGGAGGAAAAGGTTTAAAAGACACTATTGATTGTGTTATGTGTGCCATTCAGAGGGTGAAACAAATCAAATCAAATCAAATGTATTTTATATAGCCCTTCTTACATCAGCTGATATCTCAAAGTGCCTGTACAGAAAACCCAGCCTAAAACAGATCTCCCATTTGTATCAAGAATGGTCCACCATACATAAGTAGATTACTAGCCAACTAGGGACACAACGGTGCGGGATACACTGGCAGTGACATTCCAGCAACTAGACACAACGGTGGGATACACAGGAGTGACATCCAGCCAACTAGACCACAACGGTGGATACACTAGGAGTGACATCCAGCCAACTAGACACAACGGTGGGATAACACTGAGAGTGACATCCAGCCAACTAGACACAACGTGGGATACCACTGGAGTGACATCCAGCCACTAGACACAACGGTGGGATACACTGGCCGTGACATCCAGTCCAACAAGACACAAGGGAGGGATACACTGGAGTGACATACAGCCAACTAGACACAACGCTGGATACACAGGAGTGACATCCAGCCAACTAGACACAACGGTGGATACACTGGAGTGACATCCAGCCAAAACAAGACCAAGGAGGGATACACTGGAGTGACATACAGCCAACTAGACACAACGTGGGATTCCACAGGAGTGACATCCAGCCAACTAGACACCAACGTGGGATACACCAGGAGTGACATCCAGCCAACAAGACCACAAGGGAGGGATACACTGGAGTGACATACAGCCCAATCTCAGACACAACGGTGGGATACACAGGAGTGACATCCAGCCAACTAGACACATTAACTGCGAAATCTTAAGGTTAGTCATTATCTCAGAATGGTTTAGGTTAGGGTTAAGGTGTGGTAGTCCCAGGCACTGCATTGCAGTGCTTGAGGCGTCACTACAGACACCCTGGTTTGATTCCAGGCTGTATCACAACCGGCCGTGATTGGGAGTCCCATAGGGCGGCGCACAATTGGCCCAGCGTCATCCGAGTTTGGCCGGTGTAGACCGTTATTGTAAGTAAGAATTTGTTCTTAACTGACTTGTCTAGTTAACTAAAGGTTTGGGATAGGCTTAAAACAGACATCTCAAAAATAACTTTCTATCGCTGGATTCAAACTGGATTTAAACTAGATTGAAATGTTGGAATCCGAGCTATGCAAATTATCCAACCCTATCCACAGAGCCCGACCAAAACCACACCTATTCCAAGATAACAGCTCTCACTGTTTCCCCTAGCGGCCCATTATGACGTCATCTCCCGACGTCATCAGACATGGGCGGATGATGAATACCGTATCACGGGTAACCTGGCTGGGAGTCAACATGGGCCAGCGTCCCTGTGGAATGCTTTCTACTCCTTGTATAGTCCGTGACCTGACGAGATGAGGTTGTTCAGAGAGCAAAAAGGGGGGGGTTCAACTAAATGTTAGGAAGGTGTTCCTAGTGTTTGGTATAATCAGTGTATATTACATACACAGAACCAGTCAAAAAACTGTTGTGAACTGATCATCAAGGCAAAGGGTTGGCTACTTTGAAGAATCTCAAATATAAAATATATTTTGAATTGTTTAACACTTTTTTTGGTTACTACATAATTCCATATGTGTTATTTCATAGTTTTGATGTCTTCGCTATTATTGTACAATGTAGAAAATAGTAAAAATAAAGAAAAACCCTGGAATGTATAGGTGTGTTCAAACTTTCGACTGGTACTGTATATATATATATATATATATATATATATATATATATATAACCTCAGTTTGCCAACAATGCTACATTTAGTTATAATACATGTAGCATTGTGGCAAACTGAGATTGTTTCAATAGGTAAGTAATCCAATCAGCTCTCGATGCATATGTAAACATAAAACCGAGCCCTGAGAGGTTCATTTCAAACTCCCTTAACCTTAACACCACTACATTACATGTCATCTGTAGAACGCACCTCTATATTAGTGAACAATGGAACAGCCAGTGGATTAGCGAGCACACCCCTGGGTTTAGATTCCTTTTGTGTAAAACAGATGGAGTTAACTGGGCCCAGCGTGAGTGAGACTGAGAGATGGTTGCTGGGAGCTGTGAGGATGGTTTGCTTTGAACAGTAGATAGGTGTTAAATAAGCACTGATGGCCATCACCAAATGTTTTTGTGGTTGTTTTAGTGAAAATGCTGCTCAGTATAGGAGTTGAGATGTTATTCAGTTTATTATTATATATTTTTTTAACTATAGGCAGGATTCAATAGACATAGGCATTGCATCGTATACTGGTTAGCTACTACTGCGTCACGAGTGTTGAAGGCCTGTTGTTGAGTCACAGCTTTGTCTGTTCCTCCAGTAATTCATTAAGCAGCAAACAGCAACCCAACATATGGACGTCTTCCCAAAGTTCAAGACAGTTGAAAGTTATTTTTACGTAAGTAATGTTTTGGCCTTTGGTTCAATTAAACCATGGTTTTGATCTCCACCCTTGCTACTGCATCTGACCTCAGAAGGCTGCAGATAAAACACATGATTACAATCTCGTGCCATAGCCTATCCCACCCCTGCCAGATAAATCGTTTCTGTTTGCAATGCCCATTTTTGACCACACATTAGATAATCCATTTAAAAGGTACATCAGATGCAGTTGTAAACATTGACACATACAGTATCTTTGTTTGTGTGTACATTTACATTTACATTTAAGTCATTTAGCAGACGCTCTTATCCAGAGCGACTTACAAATTGGTGCATTCACCTTATGATATCCAGTGGAACAACCACTTTACAATAGTGCATCTAACTCTTTTAAGGGGGGGGGGGGTTAGAAGGATTACTTTACCCTATCCTAGGTATTCCTTAAAGAGGTGGGGTTTCAGGTGTCTCCGGAAGGTGGTGATTGACTCCGCTGACCTGGCGTCGTGAGGGAGTTTGTTCCACCATTGGGGTGCCAGAGCAGCGAACAGTTTTGACTGGGCTGTACTTCCTCAGAGGTAGGGAGGCGAGCAGGCCAGAGGTGGATGAACGCAGTGCCCTTGTTTGGGTGTAGGGCCTGATCAGAGCCTGAAGGTACGGAGGTGCCGTTCCCCTCACAGCTCCGTAGGCAAGCACCATGGTCTTGTAGCGGATGCGAGCTTCAACTGGAAGCCAGTGGAGAGAGCGGAGGAGCGGGGTGACGTGAGAGAACTTGGGAAGGTTGAACACCAGACGGGCTGCGGCGTTCTGGATGAGTTGTAGGGGTTTAATGGCACAGGCAGGGAGCCCAGCCAACAGCGAGTTGCAGTAATCCAGACGGGAGATGACAAGTGCCTGGATTAGGACCTGCGCCGCTTCCTGTGTGAGGCAGGGTCGTACTCTGCGAATGTTGTAAAGCATGAACCTACAGGAACGGGTCACCGCCTTGATGTTAGTTGAGAACGACAGGGTGTTGTCCAGGATCACGCCAAGGTTCTTAGCASTCTGGGAGGAGGACACAATGGAGTTGTCAACCGTGATGGCGAGATCATGGAACGGGCAGTCCTTCCCCGGGAGGAAGAGCAGCTCCGTCTTGCCGAGGTTCAGCTTGAGGTGGTGATCCGTCATCCACACTGATATGTCTGCCAGACATGCAGAGATGCGATTCRCCACCTGGTTATCAGARGGGGGAAAGGAGAAGATTAATTGTGYGTCGTCTGCATAGCAATGATAGGAGAGACCATGTGAGGATATGACAGAGCCAAGTGACTTGGTGTATAGCAAGAATAGGAGAGGGCCTAGAACAGAGCCCTGGGGGACACCAGTGGTGAGAGCACGTGGTGCGGAGACAGATTCTCGCCACGCCACCTGGTAGGAGCGACCTGTCAGGTAGGACGCAATCCAAGCGTGGGCCGCGCCGGAGATGCCCAACTCGGAGAGGGTGGAGAGGAGGATCTGATGGTTCACAGTATCGTGTAGATTTGATTATAATGTCGGCTAACCGAGGTCAAGTCATGGACTAATAGTAATCTACCTGTAAATACAATGAGATTACAACTACCCAATTGGAAGCCAGCCCTTACATTTGGACTTGGTCAAGACCCCAAGGCCAGTCCAAACATGTTAGCGTGAAAACTGCGGAGAGAAACTACAGAGAGAAATGGAGAAAAATGGAGAGAATTTTTTTAACAATAATATAGTCCAAATAATAATAACAATAAAAATGTACAAAAAATATAATATAATTATTTTATTTTACTTTTAAATAATAATATAAATTATAATAATAATGATAAAAAAATTATATATATATAATCAGAATATAATTTATACTAAATAAATACAAAGAATAATAACACCAATCATTATAATACAAATAATAATACAAAGAATAATAATAAAAATAAAGAAAGAATAATAGTGTTTTTAAAAAAAAATATTATGATGATTATATAAATTATTATAATAATAATGATATTAATAATACTACATTTAAAAAAGAAATGTACCACTAATCATTATAATACAAATAATAATACCAATAATAATAATAATAATGATGTTGAAAACAATACATTCAATTTTTTTTAAAATATTTTCTAAATTTTACCATCTGCTTTATTCATCAGGCACTACTGTTGAACATTGAGTGACAGAAACCAGTGCGGATTTGTTTAAAAAAAAAATATCTTGCCAAAGCCTTCATGTTAGCTCCAAACTAGCGCCAAGCTAGCTCTCCAAACTAACTAGTGGTCATGAAAGTTTGTACCAAAACTATAGCTCCTAGTGAACTTTTTGCAAGCTAAATATCTTTATAAAACAAATAGTATTACTTTCCAAACTTGCTTCATTGTTAGGGAAGTCATTACATTGTAATTAGGCCAACGTGTATTTGTTTTTATAAACTTTTATTTGTTAGCCCTAAGCTAATGTGTTATCAGTTAAGCACTTTTCATGCCCACACTTGGTGATTACTAGGCTCAAGAGTTATGGTTAGGCTAGGTTTTTGAGACAAATGCACTATACATAAGTGTAGCCTATGCTTACAGAAGTCAATGTCTGAACTACCGCGGGCATCTAATTAGCGTAATAAAACAATCGCTAGTGGGGCATTTAAGCCCCGTACAACGTCTCTGTCTCCCAGGCTGTGTGCCACTTCCAAAACCAGAGCCAATCACATGCAAGGAACAACAAGTAATCGAGCCACATTCAAACAGAGATAGAAATCTGAAGCTGAATGTTTTTTACATCTAGTTTCCTAGCAAGACTGCTTAGCAAGCTCAGTTGGCTAGCTACTCTAGTGAGCTAGTTAGCTAGTTAGTCTTGTTAGCTAGCTAGCAACTTGTTATCTATGCCGGTTGTTCACTTGCGTAACTGATAAACACTTCATGTTTTGCGGACAATATTTACATTTACAAAGCTCCATTCCTGACAGGCTGATCAGATTAGCTTTCACCCTCATAGCTCGATCCTATTCATTAGCAGCCTCAGAGGTTGTAAATCAGGACGCTGCCTTGTAGGCTGTTTCATGAGCAAATTGTCTTGCAGGCATATTAACAGTCAAAGTCTGATGCGTAATGATACAGTGGGTGAGCGCTATTCCTGTCAGGCTGATCTGATTCAATAGCAGCCTCAGAGACTCACAAGTCAGGACGCTGCTATACATGGGTCTATATCGACTAAATTAAACCATTCTCTCCTCTCTGCCAGCTCCCTGAGCCACTCCAGACTAGCCAGGTCTCTAGGCAGCATGTAGGTAGTGGCCAGAGAAAGAGAGCCAGTGTGATGTGAGCCCAGTGGCTGCCATAGAGACACAGCCAACGACACAGTCAATGCAGGCAGCCCAGTCAGCACAGGCAACGTGCCCAACCTAAACATTCCGCAGGCCCAAATAGAAGGCATGCCCACCTAGCCCCACTTCAACCCATTCTCTGGGCTCTTGCCTACTCTGTTGTTCCCCCACACACCAAGGGGTCTGCCTGAGTTTTTACAATCACATAAAAACACCTATATCTGTGTATGCTGCTAGGCTACAACCCTCAAGCTCCAATCAACACTTAGGCTCCCTTCAACACTCAAGCTCCCATCAACTCTCAAGCTCCAATCAACACTCAGGCTCCCTTCTACACTCAGGCTCCCTTCAACACTCAATCTCACTTCAACATTCAAGCTCCCTTCAACACTCAGGCTCCCTTCTACACTCAGGCTCCCTTCTACACTCAGGCTCCCTTCAACACTCAATCTCCCTTCAACACTCAATCTCCCTTCAACACTCAGGCTCCCTTCAACACTCAGGCTCCCTTCAACACTCAGGCTCCCTTCAACATTTAAGCTCCCTTCAACACTCAATCTCACTTCAACATTCAAGCTCGCTTCAACACGCAGGCTCCCTTCAACATTTAAGCTCCCTTCAACACTCAATCTCACTTCAACATTCAAGCTCCCTTCAACATTTAAGCTCCCTTCAACAGTCAAGCTCCCTTCAACATTCAAGCTCCCTTCAACATTCAAGCTCCCTTCAACATTTAAGCTCGCTTCAGCATTTAAGCTCACTTCAACATTTAAGCTCCCTTCAACATTTAAGCTCCCTTCAACATTCAAGCTCCCTTCAACATTCAAGCTCCCTTCAACATTCAAGCTCCCTTCAACATTCAAGCTCAACCACTTGAACACTCTCCAGCTCTTTACACTCTCTATGGCTCATTGCATATTCTATTGTAATGGATGATTCAGGAGTATGACTACCTGTAGCTTCTCTCCACCGTATTGCTTCACTGTCTCATTGCTTTCAGACACCGGCAACCTGTTATTGGATGTTTTTGGATTCTGCTGCATTACGTTATGCTGACATAAATCATTGTTCTACAAGGGGACCCTTTCCTTATCTCCCCTTTTTCTATGTTTAAAAAAAAATGTCCCTCCAAACAGATTGTTCCAGAGCACAGAAAACAATGTTCTTTACTAGACTATGCTATTTTTTTTCTTTCTCTCTTCGCTTTCATTGTATGTCTCACTGCTCTGTTCTATGCTGTTGTGGTCGTGTGTGAAATGTTGTCTTTAGTCAACCTCTTAGTTGCCCTCATGTCCTTTCTTAAGTCTAGAATGGACAGACGTCATGTACAGTAAACTCTTGCATCTTGTGTTCATCTTAATCCCTGTATAGGGGATTGACAATGTTTCTGTGTATGATCTGCATTTCCTATTTAACTCTGCCTTGGTGTAACTGTGTGCATTTTGTCCCTTCAGTCACTCCATACCCAAAGCTAGAGCTCCTCTTCATTTCTCAAAAGAGGGACTGGGTTTATTTTAGTTGAACCAGTCCAGTCCAGTCAAATGTTGATTAAGGGAGGATGTTGATGAGGACATCTGATGTCTAATTGTGAATGGGAAGAACAAGTTTTCAGATATGATTAACATGTAAACCATGTTCGGGGAGTTTGGAATTCCTTTTATCACAAGGAACCTCTTTCTTAAAAATATTTCACTGTTTATACCATGGAACAGAAGTATAACATAAAGGGTGTGTGTCATAAAATGACACTATTCCCTGTATAGTACACTGCTAGTCCTGGCCAGCAGTAGTGGGATTAGAGGGCCACTTCAGATGTCAATACTCATTCCCTGCTTGTTTACGTACTAGTAGAAGGATGCCATAGCAACCCAGACTAATACTAAACTATAAGACTAACACGTCACTCTGCTTGTTGACAAAGGTCCTTCTGAGCTGGGCACTGCTGTCTTAACCTCTGTCTTAACCTCTCTCTTAACCTCTGTCTTAACCGCTATCTTAACCTCTGTCTTAACCGCTGTCTTAGCCGCTGTCTTAACCGCTGTCTTAACCACTGTCTTAGCCGCTGTCTTAACCGCTCTCTTAACCGCTGTCTTAGCCGCTGTCTTAACCGCTGTCTTAACCGCTGTTTTAGCCGCTGTCTTAACCGCTGTCTTAACCGCTGTCTTAACCTCTGTTATAATCTCTGTCTTAACCTCTGTCTTAACCGCTGTCTTAACCGCTGTCTTAACCGCTGTCTTAACCGCTATCTTAACCGCTGTCTTAACCTCTGTCTTAACCGCTGTCTTAACCGCTATCTTAACCGCTATCTTAACCGCTGTCTTAACCTCTGTATGTTATGGATCAGTTCATGCCCAATTGTTTGAGGTGTTGAGGTGTTTTGTAGATATAATCATTTGTGAAAAGTCAGCATTCTAAAACAAGCACAATGTCTTCTCTAAGGGGGGTATGCTCTACTGAGAGAATCTGTCAGAATGTTACCGATAGAAGTGTACAGTAATGCCTAGAAGAATTTATACGATGTCACACTCTTGAATAATATATTGTTTGTCCACGTTGTACATTCTACATTCTGCTTGTTGTATTTGGCTTAATATGCCCCAGCTTTCTTTCAGTCTTCTGTAACGCTTCTAGTCAGTTGTCTTTGTTCTTTGAGCTGCTGTACAAACACTGGAAGGAAGTAAGTCATTTGAGAAACTGAAATCAATTCATTTGTATTTTGTACATATTTGTGTACATGTTTTGATGAACAATACTATCAGATGGTAATCAGTCTTACGTACTGTCACGTCCTGACCTTAGAGAGACGTTTTATTTCTCTATTTGGTGAGGTCAGGGTGTGATGTGGGGTGGGCATTCTATGTTGTCTATTTCTTTGTTTTTGGCCGAGTATGGTTCCCAATCAGAGGCAGCTGTCTATCGTTGTCTCTGATTGGGGATCATACTTAGGCAGCCCTTTTTCCCCACTTTCTGTTGTGGAATCTTGTCTGTTTGTGTTGCATGTGTTTGCACTACTAGCTTTACGTTCGTTGAGTTGTTTATTGTTTTTTTGGTGGAACATTTAAAATGAAAGGAAAATGTACGCCTACCACGCTGCACCTTGGTCTCATCCTAACGACGAACGTTACACATACAAGAGGGACCTAAAGGGGCCTCGTCTCATTCATGATAATGATGCACTAAATATCTGCTTAGAAAACACCACCATTGTCTTTGACAGTTATTTACTTGCGACCAGATACGGACATTTGATATTTATAGAAGAATGGCGACGTGCTACACAACAACCAGATATTCTGTTTTAAGCTTTGTTCCTTTCATCTTATACACGTCATTGTGCTGGACTAGAGCATCTGAGAACAGGAGATGGATAGTGGTTGCTGATCACACGGGAGTGTTCGTAGGCTTGCAGCCAAACTGATAAAAAATGTAAACTACCCTTTAAAAAGTTTGGGGTCACTTAGAAATGTCCTTGTTTTTGAAGGAAAATAGTATTTTTTTTGTCCATTAAAATAACATCAAATTAATCAGAAATACAGTGTAGACATTGTTAATGTTGTAAATGACTATTGCAGCTGGAAATGGCAGATTTTTTATGGAATATCAACATAGGTGTACAGAGGCCCATTATCAGCAACCATCACTCCTGTGTTCAAATGTCACGTTGTGTTAGCTAATCCAAGTAAATCATTTTAAAAGGCTAATTGTTCATTAGAAAGCCCTTTTGCAATTATGTTAGCATAGCTGAAAACTGTTGTTCTGATTAAAGAAGCAATACAACTGACCTTCTTTAGACTAGTTGAGTATCTGGAGCATCAAATCAAATCAAATCAAATCAAATTTTATTAGTCACATACACATGTTAGCGATGTTAATGCGAGTGTAGCGAAATGCTTGTGCTTCTAGTTCGACAATGCAGTAATAACCAACAAGTAATCTAACCTAACAATTCCACAACTATACCCTATATACACACACAAGTGTAAAGGATAAAGAATATGTACATAAAGATATATGAATGAGTGGTGGTACAGAACGGCATGGCAAGATGCAGTAGATGGTAGAGTACGGTATTACATATGAGATGAGTACTGTAGGGTATGTAAACATAAGTGGCATAGTTTAAAGTGGCTAGTGGTACATGTATTACATAAAGATGGCAAGATGCAGTAGATGATATAGAGTACAGTATATACATATGAGATGGGTAATGTAGGGTATGTAAACATTATATTAAGTGGCATTGAAAGTGGCTATGGTACATTTTTACATCATTTCCATCAATTCCATTTTTAAAGTGGCTGGAGTTGAGTCAGTATGTTGGCAGTGGCCGCTAAATGTAGTGGTGGCTGTTTAACAGTCTGATGGCCTTGAGATAGAAGCTGTTTTCAGTCTCTCGGTCCCTGCTTTGATGCACCTGTACTGACCTCGCCTTCTGGATGATACGGGGTGAACAGGCAGTGGCTTGGGTGGTTGTTTCCTTGATGATCTTTATGGCCTTCCTGTGACATCGTGGTGTTAGGTGTCTGGAGGGCAGGTAGTTTGCCCCGTGATGCGTTCTGCAGACCTCACTACCTCTGGAGAGCCTTACGGTTGTGGGCGGAGCAGTTGCCGTACCAGGCGTGATACACCCGACAGGATGCTCTCGATTGTGCATCTGTAGAAGTTTTGAGTGCTTTTGGTACAAGCCAATTTCTTCAGCCTCCTGAGGTTGAAGAGCGCTGCTGCGCCTTCTTCACAACGCTGTCTGTGTGGGTGGACCAATTCAGTTTGTCCGTGATGTGTACACCGAGGAACTTAAAACTTTCCACCTTCTCCACACTGACCCGTCGATGTGGATAGGGGGTGGCTCCCTCTGCTGTTCTGAAGTCCACAATCATCTCCTTTGTTTTGTTGACGTTGAGTGTGAAGTTATTTTCCTGACACACACTCCGAGGGCCCTCACCTCCTCCCTGTAGGCCGTCTCGTCGTTGTTGGTAATCAAGCCTACCACTGTAGTGTCATCCGCAAACTTGATGATGAGTTGGAGGCGTGCATGGCCACGCAGTCGTGGGTGAACAGGGAGTACAGGAAGGGCTCAGAACCACCCTGTGGGGCCCCAGTTTGAGGATCAGCGGGTGGAGATGTTGTTACCTACCCTCACCACCTGGGGCGGCCCGTCAGGAAGTCCAGGACCCAGTTGCACAGGGCGGGTCGAGACCCAGGGTCTCGAGCTTGATGACAGTTTGAGGGTACTATGGTGTTAAATGCTGAGCTGTAATCGATGAACAGCATTCTCACATGGGTATTCCTCTGTCCAGATGGGTTAGGGCAGTGTGCAGTGTGGTTGTGATTGCGTCGTCTTGGACCTATTGGTCGGTAAGCAAATTGGAGTGGGTCTAGGGTGTCCGGTAGGGTGGAGGTGATATGGTCCTTGACTAGTCTTCTCAAAGCACTTCATGATGACGGAAGTGAGTGCTACGGGGCGGTAGTCGTTTAGCTCAGTTACCTTAGCTTTCTTGGGAACAGGAACAAGTGGCCCTCTTGAAGCATGTGGGAACAGCAGACTGGGATAAGGATTGATTGAATATGTCCGTAAAACACCAGCCAGCTGGTCTGCGCATGCTCTGAGGACGCGGCTGGGAATGCCGTCTGGGCCTGCAGCCTTGCGAGGGTTAACACGTTTAAATGTTTTAGCTTTACTCACCTCGGCTGCAGTGAAGGAGAGCCCGCAGTTTTGGTAGGGGCCGTGTCAGTGGCACTGTATTGTCCTCAAAGCGGGCAAAAAAGTTGTTTAGCCTGTCTGGAGCAAGACATCCTGGTCCGCGACGGGCTGGTTTTCTTTTTGTAATCCGTGATTGACTGTAGACCCTGCCACATACCTCTTGTGTCTGAGCTGTTGAATTGCGACTGATTTTGTCTCTGTACTGGACTAGCCTGTTTGATTGCCTTGCGGAGAGAATAGCTACACTGTTTGTATTCGGTCATGCTTCCGGTCACCTTGCCCTGGTTAAAAGCAGTGGTTCGCGCTTTCAGTTTCACGCGAATGCTGCCGTCAATCCACGGTTTCTGGTTTGGAATGTTTCAATCGTTGCTGGGTACGACATCGTCAATGCACTTCCTAATGAACTCGCTCACCGAATCAGCATATTCGTCAATATTGTTGTTGGACGCAATGCGAACATATTCCAATCCGCGTGATCGAAGCAGTCTTGAAGCGTGGATTCAGATTGGTCGGACCAGCGTTGAACAGACCTGAGCGCGGAGCTTGTTGTTTTAGTTCTGTTGTAGGCTGGAATCAACAAAATGAGCGTTCTCAGCTTTTCCGAAAGGGGGCGGGGAGGGCCTTATATGCGTCGCGGAAATTAGTATAAACAATGATCTAGGTTTTTCCAGCCCTGGTAGCACAATCATATGCTGATAGAATTTAGGGAGTTTTGTTTTAATTAGCCTTGTTAAAATCCCCAGCTACGATGAATGCAGCCTCAGGGTGTGTGGTTCCAGTTTACAAAGAGTCAGATAAAGTTCTTCAGGTAAAGTTCGTTCAGCATGTGTGGGTTCGATTACAGGCTCAAAATGGCTAGAAACAAAGAACTTTCTTCTGAAAATTGTCAGTTATTCTTATCCTGAGAAATAAGCTATTCCATGCGAGAAATTGCCAAAAAACTGAAGATCTGTACAACACTGTGTACTACTCCCTTCACAGAACAGCGCAAACTGTCTCTAACCAGAATAGAAAGAGGAGTGGGAGCCAAAAAGCAAGAGGAAAAGTACATTAGACTGTCTAGTTTGAGAAACAGATGCCTCACAAGCTCTCAACTGGCAGCTTCATTAAATAGTACTCCCCAAAACACAAGTCTCAACATCAACAGTGAAAGAGTGACTCCGGGATGCTTGCATTAATAAAAAAAAAACTGGTAGAAAAAAAACAATTTCCCTCTCCAATATTCCTATACATGCAGGACGTGCAGGAGTACGACAGGTTTCCTCCACTGAGTGACTGCATGCGCGGTGCGGTGGATGAGACTTGGCCTTGGCAAGGTGGCCTTGGCAAGCTGGGGCATGCCACATCCAAGAGTCTCTGAGGTTCATCAACCTCCTCCTCTCTTCATTAGGAGTCCTTACCCTCATTAAAGCTGTACAGGGGATAATTAAAGACAGACACCACTCCGATGACACTAACTCAGCCGCCCGAGTCGCCCTCATTAAACTCCCTGTCCTGAGTATGTCCTCAGGAAAACCCCCTCAGCGTCATACTGCATGCATCAATACCCATCAGTATGCATAATGCTGTAATGGTTCGATGTTTGTTAGAGAGTATTGCCATATTTAATGGGCACTGTTATGCCCGAGGACTTGTTTGAATTGGGTTAGTTTGGTCACGCTGGTTAACGTTTCGCTCAGGAAGTGTGTTTGTGTAGGCATGTGCTTGTATGTTTGTGCATATATAAGTTGTGGTGTTGTGGTGTGTGTGGTGTTGTGTTGTTGGTGTGTTGTGTGCATGTGTAGGGAAGAGTGGGGTAAGCAGAGTTTTTTTCTTTACATTCAGCATCACTCCGTCAAGGGAAATATAGTATTCCTTCTAACAAAGATATATACACACTGTATATTTCAGGATGTTGTGTATCCCTGGACATAAAAATTATTCAGGTAAACATAACAGTTCTGAAAACATAGCTTGTCCCCCCAAAAATGTGTTGTTTTGGCACAACTTACTCTGGGTATGGGGTAAGCCACGGGAGAGGGTAAATTAAGCTGCTACACATTTCTGTACCACATTTCTGTACCTAACATTTTTTTGAAAATATGTTAATAATTTTCCCTAATACAATTCAACACAATAACAATTGCTTTTTTTGTATTTTAATCAACATAATCATCTTTTAACACGTGCTTAATTACACCTAACGAACACTTTGTAAAAAAAAACAAAAAAACATCTACACTTTTTAACATAAGCCAGTCTCTGTTGTTACCTCATATCCCAAACATAATTCCTTGCATTACACACGGGAAGAAAACACTTAAATTTACTCAACTTTCCATTGGCTCAACCATAACCTCACTTTATCCCATGGCCATTGGCTCAACTTACCCCAAGGCAAACATTTTAACTATATTAACCCACACAGCTACAAGGATTCCCTTTCATGCTAGGTTCAGGACCTCATAGAGACCCCAACTAATTGAGACCCCAACTAATGTAGAGAACAATCTTATTTACTTTGGTTTAGATACAACCATCATGAAACCTCTAACGGCTCAGACACACTGGTAGGATTGTCAAAGATTTGCCTGCCAACAGTACTTAGTACCTCTGAACGTGGGAAGTACATCTCTTTTGTGTTCACACAGCAAAGACCTTGAAGTCGTCAGCCACTCAGCCTTGTTAAAATACTCCAAACCAGAAGGTGGCGGTGGCGTTGTTTTGTCTGTGTGTGTTGCTTTACATCTTTTGTTCCAGCAAGAGAAGGAACGACCTCCTACTTCGATAACTACCTATTGTCAGTCTATTGGCAGTCAGATTCTCAGATTCTCTGTGTGTTTAATGCGTAGCCATTTAAACTCGTACCCGTATACGGGTTGAAAATGGCAGATTTGGGCACTGACAAGCACCTAAATTAGGATGCAATGGCAGTACAGTAACATGATCAACGTGATGTCAGGGCTAAGGCTCTACACTTCACAGCGCTATATGTGTTTTGAAAGACAGACGTTCTGAACGAGAAGTTGCCCCCCATTCCTCCTGTTAATTGGGCAACTTTTGCTCAACATTTTGTTCTCTAGGTGAGGGAAATGCTGCAAATTGAGAGTACTCGATCCATTTTGAAAAGCTGAGACTATGAGCATAATAATAAATATCGCTTTGATGTCACACACGCAAGCCAAACACCCGTGAGTATCAAACATGTACTTCACATTTACATAATCATTAAACAAATCTAATTAACAGTGTCAACATGTATGATCACTGTGTACATTTACAAGATGACATGGTGCCGTACCCTGGGTTGTTCTGAATATAATGAGCCTATGTTTGTCCTATGTTTGCCTTGTGAAAGCCTAACCCTGTAAGATCATATTTTATAACTTAGCTAGTTTATGTTGGCAACAAAACAAGCTTTTCAAATGATGCCCAACTGACCCAGATTGTTATTTATAATGAACTGTTTATGCATTAGGTAAACAACAACAGTAATTGTGTGATGCCGAGGTGCGGTGTTGTGATCCGAACAAAACAACACGTGTGTTTGCTCTAGTTCCGCAACGGCACAGCTAGGGGAGTTTAAAAAGACAACTTGTGGTTGAAGACTATTCTTTTGAGTCGTTAAAAGTTGCATGGAAATTACTTAGGAACTGTGAACACATTCGGGAGGTTTGTGTCCACTTGGAGTCACCAGTTAGTCCTCTCACTCAAAACTTTGTCATTGTTTTGTCTTGTTGCACCTACCCCACTTTTTCCAGAACTATTCTTATCATGTTACTGAATGTATCCAGAGTATTTTCTGATTTTGTTTTCAACAAATACGGTGAAAAGTATGGTGAATGTAAAATGCACATAAAATCAACAGTGCAATGTTTGGATTCAGTCTTGTCAGTCCTCACCTTTGGTCTGATACTATCCCCATACTAATTGCCACGGTTATGAATATGCTTTTCATATTTCTTCTGTAAGAAGCATTTCAATTTCTCCCTACCCATAGAGGCCAATTCCCATGAGTGTAAAGGGTTAATACGATAAATTAATTTGGCTTGGTGAAAATCTTTATTTAAAAAAAAAAATGTTTTACCTAACTTGCTTACCACTTTTTCCATGTGGTTTCTTCGTTAACAGACTCCATGAAATGATGACCTCTTCCTAAATCTTTGGTTGAATGACACATTGTGTGTTTTGTTTCCTAGAAACAAGGGTGGCTCAACTTACTGCTTTGGTTCAACTAACCCCACTCTCTCCTACTGGATTTGTGTGCATGCATGAATGCCTGCCTTCTCCTGGAGTGTTTTATTGAATTCCAGTGGGGATTCCAGCCCTGGGGTTTACCTGTGGAGTTGTTGCCAATACTGACCGACATTTTGAGCTAGAACTAAAGCCACCTTCCACACTTTCCACTAGATTGTGCCTTGACCCCAGGAAATCATGTCCGCGGTTGGATCACGACGATCGATCAACAGACGGCCAGCCACTCCAGCAATCAATTCTCTCTGTCCGTGTCCCACAATGTCAGACTGTCTCGATGTTAGTAGCAGGTAGTCAATACCAGTAAAATCATAGACAAAGTATGTTTTCTCGAAGACTTTGCTACCTAATCACTGCCTCTTCATGAGGTGTGTCAGAGTCATTAAGGAGAATGAACAGAGGAAGACGGGGAGGGAAAGAGTCAAGGAGGAGAGAGGGAAGGAGTAAACAGTGCATTCTGATAAAGCGGATATGACAGGGCCTTACGACTTGATGGCTGAGGGGGGTTGTTTTGCTCCGTAGTGGGTAACAGGATGGCTGAGGGGGGTTGTTTTGCTGTGTAGTGGGTAACAGGATGGCTGAGAGGGGTTTTGCTCCGTAGTGGGTAACAGGATGGCTGAGAGTGGTTGTTTTGATGTGTAGTGGGTAACAGGATGGCTGAGAGGGGTTTTGCTCCGTAGTGGGTATCAGGATGGCTGAGAGGGGTTTTGATGTGTAGTGGGTATCAGGATGGCTGTGAGTGGTTGTTTTGCTGTGTAGTGGGTAACAGGATGGCTGAGAGGGGTTTTGCTGTGTAGTCGGTAACAGGATGGCTAAGAGGGGTTTTGCTGTGTAGTCGGTAACAGGATGGCTGAGAGGGGTTTTGCTGTGTAGTCGGTAACAGAATGGCTGAGAGGGGTTTTGCTCTGTAGTGGGTAACAGGATGGCTGAGAGGGGTTTTGCTGTGTAGTCGGTAACAGGATGGCTGAGNTGTAGTGGGTAACAGGATGGCTGAGAGGGGTTTTGCTGTGTAGTCGGTAACAGGATGGCTGAGAGGGGTTTTGCTGTGTAGTCGGTAACAGGATGGCTGAGAGGGGTTTTGCTGTGTAGTCGGTAACAGGATGGCTGAGGGGTTTTGCTGTGTAGTGGGTAACAGGATGGCTGAGAGGGGTTTTGCTGTGTAGTGGGTAACAGGATGGCTGTGAGTGGTTGTTTTGCTGTGTAGTGGGTAACAGGATGGCTGTGAGTGGTTGTTTTGCTGTGTAGTCGGTAACAGGGTGGCTGAGAGGGGTTTTGCTGTGTAGTCGGTAAGAGGATGGCTGAGAGGGGTTTTGCTGTGTAGTGGGTAACAGGATGGCTGAGAGGGGTTTGTTTTGCTCAGTGCTCCTGTTTTATGTGAGGTGAGGCACAGCCTTGTTTCAGCTCTGATGAGGTGAGCAGAAGGGTAGCTGGGATGCGGGGTGCTGAGGTTGGCTGTACTGTAGCTCAATACGAGACACCACCACAAATAACAGGTAGTGAGGTATGGGAGGGAGGAGAAGAGGGAGACAGAAAGCTCTGTGGCAGACACAAGTCTCAGTGGTGCTGGGAGTGACAGGTATATTACCACAGGTTTCAATGGAGAAGAGCAGCCTTATGGTTGATGTAAAACTCCATGGAGGAGAAGCAAGAGGCTACATGGCTGGATTGCATAAATAACAAAAATAATTAACTGTATGGGTGTAACTATGTATATAACTGTATACGTGTGACTATCTACAGTTGAAGTCAGAAGTTTACATACACCTTAGCCAAATATATTTAAACTCAGTTATTCACAATTCCTGACATTTATTTTTACATTGTAAAAAATTCCCTGTCTTATGTCAGTTAGGATCACCACTTTATTTTACGAATGTGAAATGTCAGAATAATAGTATAGAGAATGATTTATTTCAGCTTTTATTTCTTTCATCACATTCCCAGTGGGTCAGACGTTTACCTACATTCAATTAGTATTTGGTAGCATTGCCTTTAAATTGTTTAACTTGGGTCAAACGTTTCAGGTAGCCTTCCACAAGCTCCCACAATAAGTTGTAGGCCTCCTTGCTCACAAACGCTTTTTCAGATCTGCCAACACATATTCTATGGGATTGAGGTCAGGGCTTTGTGATGGTCACCTCAATACCTTGACTTTGTTGTCCTGAAGCCATTTTGCCACAACTTTGGAAGTATGTTTGGGGTCATTTGTCCATTTGGAAGACCCATTTGCAACCAAGCTTTAACTTCCTGACTGATGTTTTGAGATGTTGCTTCAATATGTCCACATCATTTTCCTGCTTCTTGATGCCATCTATTTTGTGAAGTGCACCAGCCCCTCCTGCAGCATAGCACCTCCACAACATCATGCTGCCATGGTGTTCTTCGGCTTGCAATCCACCCCCTTTTTACTCCAAACAAAACAATGATCATTATGGCCAAACAGTTATATTTTTGTTTCATCAGACCAGAGGACATTTCTCCAATAAGTACTATCTTTGTCCCCATGTGCAGTTGCAAACCGTAGTCTGGCTTTTTTATGGCGGTTTTGGAGCAGTGGCAAGCAAAGAGGCAAAGAGGCACTGAGTTTGAAGGTAGACCTTGAAATACATACACAGGTACACCTCCAATTGACTCAAATTATGTCAATTATCCTATCAGAAGCTTCTAAAGCCATGACATCATTTTCTGGAATTTTCTAAGCTGTTTAAAGGCACAGTCAACTAAGTGTATGTAAACTTCTGACCCACTGGATTTGTGATGCAGTGAAATAATCTGTCTGTCAACAATTGTTGGAAAAATGACATGTGTCATGCACAAAGTAGATGTCCTAACCGACTTGCCAAAACTATAGTTTGTTAACAAGAAATTTGTTGAGTGGTTGAAATATGAGTTTTAATGACTCCAACCTAAGTGTCTGTAAACTTCCGACTTCAACTGTATATAACTGTATGTGTGTTTCTTCTCCTGTTTCTTTAGCCATATTAAATAGCGACACGTACACCATCCTTCTATTCCGCATGTATGCTTGAATGTGTGTGTGTGGTGTGTGTGGTGTTCTGTGGTGTGTGTGTGGTGTGTGTTGTGTGTGTGTGTGTGTGTGTGTGTGTGTGTGTGTGTGTGTGTGTGTGTGTGTGTGTGTTGTGTGTGTGTGTGTGTGTTGTGTGTGTGTGTGTGTGTGGTTTGCTTTTACTATCCTTGTGGGGACCAAAAGTTCTAAACAGGATAGTAAAACAAGGAAAAGTGGGGACACTTTTCCAGCCCCCATAAGGAGAATGTTATTTTAGGCTTAAGGGTTAGGTTAGGGTTAGGGTTATTAATGATGGTCCGGCCATCGCCCTGAGGAATACCACAACCACTTTTAAGAATGGCTTACTTAATCTTTGACTTTCAGTAAATGTTGAAGAGTAATGAATTTCTCCCGTCGTTCGTTGACGTTGTGCTATTGTAAAACCCATGGTAATAATCCTAGGCATGCACACTCAGACACACACACACACACATACAGACAGACAGACACGACAGACAGACAGACAGACAGACAGACGACAGACAGACAGACAGACAGACAGACAGACAGACGACAGACAGACAGACAGACAGACAGACAGACAGACAGACAGACAGACAGACAGACAGACAGACAGACAGACAGACAGAGACAGACAGACAGACAGACAGACAGACAGACAGACAGACAGACACATACACAGGGTGGAGAGGGAGTGTGGATAGAGGCAGGGTTTCATCCCTCCATGTCTGGTGGAGGGTAGAGGGAGTGTGGATAGACCATGACTTAGAGAGGTGATTTAACAGACCATGACTTAGAGAGGGGATTTAGCAGGTCATGACTTGGAGAGGTGCTATAACAGGTCATGACTTAGAGAGGTGATTTAACAGGTCATGACTTGGAGAGGTGATAAAACAGGTCATAACTTAGAGAGGTGATTTAACAGATCGTGACTTAGAGAAGGGATTTAACAAGTCATGACTTAGAGAGGTGATATAACAGGTCATGACTTAGAGAGGTGATTTAACAGGTCATGACTTAGAGAGGTGATATAACACACCATGCCTTAGAGAAATGATTTAACAGGTCATGACTTAGAGAGGGGATTTAACAGGTCATGACTTAGAGAGGGGATTTAACAGACCTTGTCCGGGCAGATGAAATGGTGTAGGGGATTAGTGGGAGGAGGAGGAAGAGGAGCAGGAGGTAGAGGGTCTAGATAAAGAAGAGGAAACTGTAAACTCCTGTTATCCAGAACATTTTGTTCATCTGCTTGTTAATAGATAGCTAGGTCAAAGGTCAGCAAGGCCAAAGGTCTTTCAACTAGATGTTAAAACATTGCAGCGGGAACATTCTTCCACTGACGTTGGACGATTGGACCTTGCTCGCAGTCGGCGTTCCAATTCATCTCAAAGGTGTTCGATGGGGTTGAGGTAAGGGCTCTGTGCAGGCCAGTGAAGTTCTTCCACACAGATCTTGAGAAACCATTTCTGTATGGACCTCACTTTTTCCATGGGGGCATTGTCATGCTGAAACAGGAAAGGGCCTTCCCCAAACTGTTGCCATCAATTTGGAAGAATAGAATCATCTAGAATGTCATTGTATGCTGTAGTGTTAAGATTATTCCTCCTCCACCAAACTTTACAGTTGGCACTATGCATTGGGGTAGGTAGCGTTCACCTGGCATCCGTCAAACACAGATTTTTCCGTCGGACCGCCAGATGGTGAAGCATGATTCATCACTCCAGAGAATGTGTTTCCACTGCTCCAGAGTCCAATGGCGTGATCTTTACACCACTCCAGCCAACACTTGGCATTGAGCTTGGCGATCTTAGGCTTGTGTGCGGCTGCTCGGCCATGGAAATCCATTTCATGAAGCTCCCAACGAACAGTTATTGTTCTGGCGTTGCTTCCAGAAGCAGTTTGGAACTCTGTAGTGGGTGTTGCAACCGAGGACAGACAATTTTTACACGGTCCGCGCTTCAGCACTTGGTGGTCCCGTTCTGTGAGCTTGTGTGGTCTACCACTTCGCTGCTGAGCCATTGTTGCTCCTAGATGTTTCCACTTCACCACAAACAGCACTTACAGTTGACTGGGCCACTTTAGCAGGGCAGAAATTTGATGAACTCACTTCATCAAATTTGGTATCCTATGATGGTATCCAAGGTGCTATCCTATGACGGTGCAGGTGCATCCCACATTGAAAGTCACAGGGATTTTCAGTACGAGCCATTCTACTGCCAATATTTGTCTATGGAGATTGCATGGCTGTGTGCTCGATTTTTATACCCCCGTCAGCAACGGGTGTGGCTGAAATGGCCAAATCACCCCCCCACTGCTTGGTAATGTTGTTGGTAAATCATGATACATTCTGTGGTATAAAGCTCATAGCAAAAGGGATGAAGCTGAACAGTGTTTCACTACAGTGATGACATGCTCTTGTGACACTACACAGATGTACAGCGTGAGTTTTACCATCTGCCCTCTGACTTTTCTCTCTCTCTCTCTCTCTCTCTCTCTCTCTCTCTATTCTGTCTCTTATACACATCTAGATGTGTATAAGAGACAGGTGTGTGTGTGTGTGTGTGTGTGTGTGTGTGTGTGTGTGTGTGTGTGTGTGTTTGCTTTTACTATCCTTGTGGGGACCAAAAGTTCTAACAAGGATAGTAAAACAAGGAAAAGTGGGGACACTTTTCCAGCCCCCATAAGGAGAAATGTTATTTTAGGCTTAAGGGTTAGGTTTAGGGTTAGGGTTATTAATGATGGTCCCGGGCCATCGCCCTGAGGAATACCACAACCACTTTAAGAATGGCTTACTTAATCTTTGACTTTCAGTAAATGTGTGAAGAGTAATGAATTTCTCCCGTCGTTCGTTGACGTTGTGCTATTGTAAAACCCATGGTAATAATCCTAGGCATGCACACTCAGACACACACACACACACAAATACATACAGACAGACAGACAGACAGACAGACAGACAGACAGACAGACAGACAGACAGACAGACAGACAGACAGACAGACAGACAGACAGACAGACAGACA